>NC_056625.2:231062026-231362026 GCF_002870075.4 Lactuca sativa | reverse complement strand
AACCTCAGGTGGCGGCTACATTTTGCCTCACACTCTTAACCCTAATAATGAATAATACATGACTATTTATAGGGAAAAGACAAGTCTTGGGCTTTTAACCTAGAATTCATCAAAGGGGCCCATTGCCATCATCCATGGAGTGCTTTGAAACCCTACAATTTCCCCCTCAAAGTATGGAATGGATGACAATGCTTTAACTTCCAAAACAAGCATCTAGCAAATAAAAAGATCTGCAACAAGGAATATATGAAGCAATCCACGAATCTTGATTCTTCAATACTCTTCAAACACGGTCTCTAGGATATATAAATCAAGCACTGAAGTAATGTCTTTAAACTTCATTTTTGAATGTAATCCCAAAGAATCTTCATGAAAACCAAACCCGCCATAAAACCCATTTCAGAACAAAGAAACTGAACCACTTCTTGTCTTTGAAGAGCTCCCCCTCCAAGTCACAATGATCTTCAAATAAGCTAATGATATAAGCCATCAAAAAATATCATGTAACAACCCAAACTTTAAGATTCGTAACGCCACTTGATAGAGAAAATACAAGAAGTCGGAGATATAACAAGTCCTTAGCAGAGCTCGATGAAAAACTTCCGCTGTAAAGGATACTTCTCTGTAAAAGCTTTAGTAGAGCTCGATGAAGGACTTCTGTTGTAAAAGCTACCTTCATAATTCTCCCACAAGCTTTATCAAAAATCTTCAACTTTGAAAAGTCACAAATCTAATTTCGAATGGCCATACCAAATTCTCCCCCGATTTATAATCAACAACATGATTATAAAGCCTTCAAATGGTCATGAGAATGATCTTGAATGGATAAAAATTTACTATGCTCCCCCGCGAGAAAAAGATATACACAATGAAGTATAAAATCCGAAAAAAACGTGAAAATTTGACGTTATCACAAAAAAAACGACTTTCCGAACCGCCAAGACTTGATGGAATCTTTATTTTTCTGTTCACGAAAAAATATGAGCGTTGAAAAATCCAAAACTGTTCACCAGCCCTTAAAATTGCAAATTTTTCGAAAAATGGGCTGAAATTGTCACTTGCTGAAAAATAGGGACTGAAATTGTAATTCTGCATCAATACTCCCCTTTATTTCTGACAAAATCTGGAAATCGTCCATAATCGCCAAGATGTGAAAACAATAGGGACCAGAAGTGTCATTTCGTTGAAGTTTCAGGGACCATTAATGTAACTTGATATCTTCTTCCCCAATTTAGACGCCTGATAAAAGGAATGCACGACTGGAACAAATGCGAGACCCCAAAATTAATACCCGCAAATCATACTTTCGTTTCAAGTACAAGCAACCGAACCTAAGTTCGTTTCAAGATCGCCATTTATTCACCTGAAGCGAACACAACCGAACGTTCGGTTCGTTTCTTATTTCCATATCAAGCTTCATCAGGCGAAACTCCTTTCGCTTTCGGTTCATCCTTCGTTCACTCCAACCATTAACAACCGAACCTAATTTCGTTGTTCCATGTTCGGTCCTAATTCATCAGCATTAACCCAAGGCGAATCCACTCACAGGTTCGCTTATTGTTCCACTCTACATTCACTTCAAGCCCTTTCGTTCCAAGAGCTACCAACCGAACTCATGTTCGTTCCAGGTACGTTCCAAGGCCATTGATACAAAAGCGAAATCAAGCATGACGATGCAAACAAAGAGCGAAACATTAGCCAAGCCGAACCACAAGTTCGCTTTCTGTCTTCCTTTCTTTCGTTCCAAGGCAACAGACAAACCCAATCATAGATTCGCTTCAATTTCATCGATTATACCCCAATGAGAAGCACAGTAAACGAGCGTTGATAGGTAAGGATTTCACAGCGATTTTGACTTTTCTATTGACCAATGTTCATCCCAATTGAGATTGATTCGTTTACAGTTCATGTAACACGAATATGACAGTCAATTTCGTTTGTTTGTAGGTAAGATTGCGAATTCAACATCATTCAATCGATGTTATTAAGCCTCTATTAAGAGACCTGCTTGGCAAAGCGAATAGGACGTCAAGCCAAATCATGATTCAAGATCTGACAAGGACCACAAATCTCCTTCGTTCCAATTTCTATTCCAAAAATCTGATTTTACAGTTCCGATCAAAAAGAATATATTCACACCTCCGATTTTGACTTTTCTTTCTAGGACCATCAAAAGCGATTGTTGATCAATACCAAAATTGTTTTTTTTTTCAGATCAATCAAGTCACTAATCAACATCTACATTCAATGAAAGAATCGATTTTGACAATATTATCGTTTACAGATTACAATTCATGAATAGAAGAACAAAGATGAAGTGGAATAAGGCAGCATCAAAGAAACGATCGATGCTTGAATTGAACACAGAAGACACAATTGGAAAGCAGATATAATGTTAGGGCCAAAGAAAAACTAGATCTTTAACAAATATGTGGACCATGAACAGTGAGTCGGCCAAGAATATGGGCCAGATCAAAATTAGAATCGAATAGATCGAATTGGATCGAAACAAATGACTAACATCAATAGATATTTGGATTAAGCTATCGACCAGATCCAATATGAACAGAAGAATGAATTGAAAAGATACCAGATGAACAGTGATGAACAACATAAATTTCCATGAGCAGTAACTTGAACAAAATTTTGATTCCATACCGCCAAAACACCAATAATCTTCAATATATGTGCAGAAAATCACCAAATCAAGAACCGATACTTCAAATATCAATAGATCTTCAAAGACCCGCTCTGATACCACTTGTTGGGATTAAAACCCTAATTGTGATTTGATGAACAAGATGCGGAAAATAAGAACAAACACAAATAATGAAGATTATGTCGAATGATCACTCGATTTATTGAAATATGAGGAATAAATTACACTTAAAGCATAGACTAAAGAATCTAACACTACATAAGAAACCTCACGTGGCGGCTACAGTTTGCCTCACACTCTTAACCCTAATAATGAATAATACATGACTATTTATAGGGAAAAGACAAGTCTTGGGCTTTTAACCTAGAATTCATCAAAGGGGCCCATTGCCATCATCCATGGAGTGCTTTGAAACCCTACAAAAGGAATGCATGTTACATAAGCAGGATGAGAAGAAGGAGAAGGAAAAAGACGAGGCCTATTACACTTAGAAAATAAACGAACTCCATAAGAAAAGTGCATCAAATGCGAAATCTGTGTTGATGGTGCAAGAGGAAACTGATGATGCTCGAGTCGAGGTGTAGTCCACAGACTCAAAGGATGATAAAGTAAGGAAACCTACCCATGGCGGGTGTTTTGTGGTGAATTCCGAGAAGCAAGGTTATGTACGCAAGTGTTCAATGGTTAACAGTGGTAGTTCGGAATCGAGAGGATATGCAACCGATGGTGGAAAAGCTTTAGATAGCTGCTTTGCTGCGAAGACAATCAATGAGCAAGTGATGGAATGCGAGAAGGTTGCGGATAAGGTACATTCTTTTCTTAAATCTCTTAATATTCCTACATCACGTTATGATTCTGTATTGGATGATTTACGTTATATGATTTCTGATTTTAGTGATAGCTTAAAAAGGACTCGTATCAGTAATTCTAATTTGAATGATAAACTTAACAGGGTAACATTTAAGAATGAAGAGAGAAGAATAAGAATAGAAGCATTGGAAGTAGAGCTTACTAGATCACGAGATGATATTATTTTCCTTAAGAGAGATAGTAGATCACTTTTGAAACAGAGAAATATTTTTGTTTGATTGCTAAATGTCTGTATTTTAATATTACCCAGCTTCATTTGGATTGTGAAATACGTAAAGGTTTGCATAAAATGATTTTTCCTATTCTTGAATTGGAAGAAGATGAAATTGATGTTGAATGCTATAAATGTGAATCAATTGTTTCTTCAGATGATGTTTCTGATTCTTACAGAGTTGGACTTCAGAAAATTAAAGAATATATCTAGTCCAAGGAACATAAAAACATGTTGAAAGAAATTTTAACTGAAAAAGATAAACAAGAAGTCAAATAAAGTGCTATGCAGAAATATGACTTATTATGCAAGAAATTAAATTCAGATAATACTCTTGATTCTGAGAATATTTTCTGAATTTGATGAAAGTGAAATGAGTGAAATATCCGTAGAGGACGAAATTGATTGTTTTGCTTTTGTGAAAAATTGTGATGAACCAAAGAAAATTTAATTTTCGAAAACTCAATCAAATTTATTCGAATTGTTGAAAACACAGGTTCAAAAGTTTTGAAAGAGGAAGCAACCGTTTTTCCAAAGGTTCAAACTGTTCCAAATCAAGTTTTTGTAAATAAAGGACTTAACAAAAAGGACACATGTGAATTAACGTCCATGGCTGCTGATGATAATGTGAAAGGGTGGTATGAATTTTTCTGGTCCAAGCCAATAGACAACACTGATGAAAGAAAAGGTCTCTTAGAAATGACCTCTTGGAAAACAAAAAAGAAATACATTTCAGAACCATTGAATAATGTAGAATCTTGGTACGATAAGGTCGGACCAAGTGGTACAAAAGATGTTTCAAGTGAAAATCCATCGGAAAAGAATAAAACACCGATTACAAAAGGAAAAAACGAAAGCTAACATTTATATATCTACTGAGGAATTAATTGTAAAGAAAAAATAGATGAATGAAAGATACAAAAAGAATTTGCTTAAAAGAAAGCAATTTTGGAAGAAAATGAATGCCAATCAAATTTCTATAAACACATCAAGATCTTCTAATCAAAATGCTGATTCATCTCGACTTCCAAAACCAAAATCAATTAGTTATTTACCAAAGTCACAATTTTCAAAACCGATTGCTAAAACAAAAGATTTTCAGGTTAAAAACAAAGTTGCTTCAGATCCAAAAATTACTCTCAAAGCATACAAAGCAATGTTGAAAAAAGAAGAAGAAGATTTTTCAAAAAGGATGCCTCCAAAATTCAAAGAATATATTCAACGAAAATCCTATTTTGTCGAAATCAATCTTAGTGATAACAAAATTGAAGTTTTTAAAATGGAAAAAGGGATGAATTGTACTTTGAAAAGAAAATCCTTTTGGGTTGACAAAACAAAAAATTCCTGTTCAAAAGAAATTCTCACAAGGACCCAAGTTGGTTTGGGATCCTAAATCTTTCTAAATTTTGTAGGTTATCACTGACGAACAATATGAGTCGGAATGGTACATAGATAACGGATGTTCTCATCACATGACAAGAAGGAAAGATGTATTAAGAGAGTTTCAGACTTTAAAGGATGGCAGAAAAGTGAAGTATGGAAACAACGCCACAGTAGAAATAAAGGGATATGACATGATAACAAATGGAGAATTCACGATTCGGAAGGTTGCTTATGTTGAAGGCTTGCAACACAATCTAATTAGTATTTCTCAGTTAGTGGTAGGTATGGGTCTTAAAGTGTCTTTTGATGAAGAAGGTTCAAAAATCATTGAAAAGAAATCTAAATTTGTTCTGCTGAAGTCAAGTAGGAAAGGAGAAATGTATCCTCTAAATCAAAATCCAATCAAAGAAAAACAATCAATCTGCTTGCTTACACAAGTGTCTTCAGATGATAGTTGGTTATGGCACATAAGGCTTTCTCATTTGAGTTTCAAAGATATTAACATGCTCGTAATTGGTGATCTTGTACGTGGACTACCTCTTCTGAAATTTGAAAATGAACACTTATGTGCTGCTTGTGAGCTCGGAAAACAAAGCAGAAAGAGTCATTCATCCATCATAAACACCAAAATCATTAGGCCACCGGAATTATTGCATATTGATCTATGTGGTCCTTCAGCCATCAAATGTATTGGTGGTAACAAATATATTTTTGTTATTTTTGATGATTTTTCTAGATTCACTTGGGTATTCTTTCTTAGAAAGAAATCTGACGCGACTCAAAAGCTGATAGATTTCATCAAGCAGGTTTAGCTACAATTGCGAAAGCTAGTTCGGAAAATTCGTAGTGATAATGGTTACGAATTCAAAAATTATGCATTTGAAGAATTCTTGACAAACAAAGGAATTTCTCATAATTTCTCTTCGCCTTACACTCCCCAACAGAATGGTTTAGTTGAAAGACGAAATCATTCTCTCTGTGAAGCTGCAAGGACAATGCTATCATTTGGGAATCTTCCTTTGTATTTATGGGTTGACTTTGTTGCAACCGCTTGCTTTACTCAGAACCTCTCTTACATTAACAAACGATTTGTGATTACACCATATGAAACTTTAAACAATCGGAATCCTTACGTTAAATTCTTTCATGTGTTTGGATCCAGGTGCTTTTTATTCAATTCCAAAGAAAATCGGAACAATAACATGAAAAAATATAAAAAAAAAAAGATTGTCAATCTAAGGAAAATTTTCCTTCAACAAATTCTAGACTATTCCTCTTATGAATTTACATGAGGAATTTTCAAATTTGTTTGATGAACCTAAACAGGAAATTTCCTCATAATTGAATGCCAAGGATAATCAAAAGGATGAATTGATCAAGATTGTTGATGAAGTTGTTGAAGATATAGAGAATCTTCCTGAGCAACCAATTTTATATGTGTCACACCCCCAAACCAGAACGGCGGAAACGTTCGGGGGCGGAGGACGTCATGTACAGTATCACAACAAATATAAAATAGTAAAAGAAGCAACAAGATCCATTGTATTAATATTAAAGTGTTTAAATTGTCTTCGAATTACACATGATAGACTCTAAAAGTAAATAACAAAACAAAAACTTGACGCTAATATGCTCCATTTTTGACGTTCTTTATATCAACGCATATGTGAGATTATGCTCTACAACTCTCGGTTAGACTCCGTCGGTTAATTTTGATTTATTTTTAATATTATAATTTTTAACAGGCCGGACTAGAAAAGTTCGTTAAAAATCCATAACTTCTTCATCTGATGTCTGTTTTCGTCTGTCTTTTTACCATTGTACTACTATTGTCGAGATCTTCGATTGTCGTTTGGGTTGTGCCGGCTAAATGTCGCTTGATCTCTATTTCGAGTTTTTAGCTGTCTACTGCTATATCCCACATTTAAAAAAATCATAACTTCCTCATACGAAGTCAGATTTGGGCATCCTTTTTATATACGTTGACGGTTTAATGGTATCTACGACTTTCATTTAGATACCTAAGGCTAAAGAGTATTTTATTGAAATTCCGCGTTTTATGTTTAATAGTGTTTTACCGGTTTTGTTTCGGATTTTCGATTGGTCATAGCTTCTTCGTTATGACTCAGATTTTGGCGTTCTTTATATTTCTGAAAACCTTGTTACGTTGTCTATCGCTTTATATATCCCAATTGAGATTTTTGAACACTTCAATTTTTGACGCTATTCTTATTATTTCAAAAATAGGTTACAATACTTGACTTTTAGGTCATTTTATTGACTTGAAATATCGGGTTGTCACATCATCCCCCCGTTAGAGGGAATTTCGTCCCAAAATTAATTCTAAGATAAGTATTTACGGACTAAGGAAAGAGATGCGGCATTTTGTTTCATCTAATGTTCACGCTCCCAGGTGTAATCAGGTCCTCGCTTGGCATTCCAGCGGACCTTCACCATGGGTGTGCGACATTTCTTTGTTCGTTTTATTCCCCATCCATGATTTCAATGGTTTCTTCCACAAAGTTGAGGCTCTCGTCAATCTCGATATCGTCGAGTGGGATTACGAGAGTTTCGTCGGACAAACACTTTTTCAAGTTAGATACGTGGAAAGTAGGGTTTACGTTACTATGTTCGTGAGGTAGTTTAAGTTTATAAGCTATAGGGCCGATTCTAGCGATAATCTTGAAAGGTCCTACGTATCTAGGATTTAGCATTCCACGCTTTCCGAAGTGTATTAAGCCTTTCCAGGATGAGACCTTCAAAAGAACTCGGTCACCAACCTGGGATTCCAAAGGTTTCCTTCTCTTGTCTGCATAGTTTTTATGTCGGTCTCTAGAGGCTTTCAATCGTTCATGAATCTAAACAATCTTCTCTGTCATTTCCAGTATGATCTCCGGACCTATGAAGGTGCTGTCAGCAATGCGTGCTTTAGCAAACTATGTGTCGCCCACCTCAGCCCAGCACAGAGGGGATCTGCACTTACAGCCATAGAGGGCTTCAAATGTAGCATCCTTTTTATGATCGTGTGATAACTTTTGTTGTAGGAAAACTCGACATGGGGTAAACAAGTATCCCATGCCTTTCCAAAGTCAATCACACACGCTCGCAACATATCTTCCAAATTTTGAATAGTCCTCTCACTTTTTCCATCAGTTTGCAGATGGTAGGTTGTACTTATGTCCAGCCTAGTGCCTAGGGAACTCTGTAGCGACTGCCAGAACTTTGAAGTGAATCTACTATCTCTATCAGAGATAATGGATATGGGAACACCATGCAGTCGTACGATTTCCCTAATGTAGGTTCTAGTTAGTTTCTCCATCTTGTCCGTTTCTTTGATAGGCAGGAAGTGTGCTGACTTTGTTTACCTGTCTACGATCACCCAAATGGTATCGAGACCACTCGTTGTCTTGGGCAACTTGGTTTTGAAGTCCATTGTGATCCGCTCCCACTTCCATTCAGGTATCTCCGGTTGTTTTAGTAAGCTTGTGGGATTTTGCTCTGAAGTTCCTAATAAGACTTATACCTAGGTCATCCACTATTACCTCGTGTATACATGTCGCATATAATTTAGATTGATAAAACGTTTGGATGGGTGGCTCTGCCCCAAGTCCACAACCAGACAAGGAACAGGAGATAGGGCAGAATCACACATCCTAAATCTTGTTAAGTCTAAATTATATACCACTCTTGTGTATACACTTAACAACGATAAACTTAACCTAATGAGTTCTTATTCTCTATTCTTGAACTTGACCTGCGGTACAAGTGGTCTTTCTCGGAGATTTACGGGTTATACTTCGGGTCGTTACTGACTTCTGAGACTTCTTTGGTGTTTTTCGCTTCAAGGTCATTAGTTATTGGGTAGGTTAGAACGGCGTGGTACCCCTCGCATGGGTACTTTTGAAGTTCTGAAGTGAGAAGTGATATAAGGGTTGGTTTTTAAGAATCGGAAGAATTTCATCTGGCGGTTGTTTAAGGGAAGAGTTCTTTTGACAAAGAAATATAAATTTTGCATGGTTAGGACCAACCCAAACCATGTCGAACCATGATGTCATAAATTTATGATGAATTAGATATTATGTTGATCTGGAAGAAGAATTGATTGCTAGGACGAATAACTAACCTTGGTATTATTACTACGAACTCTATTGTACCACAAATTACATGTACAACTAAACGAGGTTTCTAATAATTTGAAAAAAAATGAATTTTCATGAAATGATCCCCACTGGGTCTCTCTTTATAACTGCTTGATGTATACAAGTGTAACATCCCAGAATATCAAAAGTAGAGCTGAAGGGCTAAAAGTGTAAATGGGAAAGGGCAACTCGGCGAGTCCACGAGTGGACTCGGCGAGTAGGGTCGTGATTATGGTCGCGTGTTAAGTGGCCAACTCGGCGAGTCGCAGGATGGACTCAGCGAGTAGGCGCTGAGTGGAGAAAACCCTAATTTCGGAGGATGAGCCCTATATAAAGGACATTATACCCTCTCTTCAGCATCTTTACCCTCTCTTGAAGTCCAGAAAACCCTAAGACGCGATTATGAGGGATTTGAGTGCATTTGAACCTTGGAGAAGAGATTTTGGAGCAGATCTTGGAGAGTTAGGAGGCTTGGAGCAAGGGGCTTTGCTAAGATTCGGATTTCTCTTCTGTTGGGGATTCCTTTTGAGGTATTACTTTGTTTCTTGGGCTGTTATTCTTCTAGATTCATCATTTTGGAGTGTGTGGAAAGTTTAGCTTGTGGTATTTCGAGTTTGAAGGTTAGATCTAAGGTTGCTACCTCAGATCTGGAATGGAGAAGGTCTAGAGTGCATTAAAGTCCCTGTTCTTGTGTATTGGTGAAGTCATCTTGTCCCAAACCCTAGCCCTAGAGTGTAAAATGCCTAGATCTCTTTGGATTCACGTAAAGTTTGCCACTTTACGTGATGGATGGGTTGTAGAAGGGTAGATCAATGTTTTGGATCAACTGCATGGCCTGGAAGGCTTCTGTATGGGATGAGATCTAGAGGCACTCGGCGAGTCATAAAGGTGTACTCGGCGAGTTGCTTGAAGATGGACTGGAACTCGGCGAGTTGGAAGAACAACTCGGCGAGTAGGTTGAAGATAGCCTTGGACTCGGCGAGTCGGTTCTTGGACTCGGCGAGTCTGGTCATGAGGTCCTAACCTTTCTTCTGGTTGAGTTGTGATTCGGTGAGTCAAGGGATGAGTCGGTGAGTCGAGTGTGAAAGGACTCAGAGTTGCTGGACTCGGCGAGTTGAGTCGCGGATTGGGGAAGTCCTATGTATGGGGACTCGACGAGTCATCGGGTTGACTCAGCGAGTAGAGTCAGTCAGGTGTTGACGTTTGACTTCGACTTTGACCAAGGGTGGTCCAGTTGACTTCCAGGGGCATTTTGGTATTTGTTGGATATTGTTTTGAGTTCAGTGTTTTGGTGGTTGGCCAGTGGTGGAGATCGTATCAGTGGTCGGAGCAGCTCGGGTTTATCTGTTTAGTCGGCAGTTGCGAGGTGAGTTATCCTCACTATATCAAAAGGGTCTACGGCACCAAGGCCGGCCCTTTATCGGATTGTGATCCGGGTATCGTTGTTATGTTATTGCTTTGTTGTGTTGCATCCTGGTAGTTAGGATGGTATATGTTAGAGATCTGGTTAAGGTCGGAATCCTGGTATATAGGATGATGCTATGCTAGTGACCGGTTAGGTCGGTATCCTGGTTAGGATGATGTTATGCTATGTGATCTGTTAGATCGGTTTGATTGGATTTTATATGTTATATGATTGAATGTTTATGTGCACATGGTTGTTGGACTGGGGTTGGGTTGAGGCGGGACCTGCTTTGTGTTGTAGGCCAACATACCCAGGGCGGACCGGTTATCCCGAAGGCCCAGCGAGTGGTCCGGATAGGCTGTAGGCCCCAAGAGGGCGGACCAAACGTGCCGAGGCTCGGAGAGTGGACCAGGTTGACTGAAGGCCTAGTACGGGCGGACCAGTCATATTGTAGACTTAGAGAGTGGACCAGGTGGATTGAAGTCCCAGTGCGAGCGGACCAATCACACTGTAGACTCGATGTGTGTGGCTAGACTCGGAGGGTGGACCAAGTGGACTGTTGGCCGGTGCGGCGGACCAGTCACACAGTAGACCCGAAGTGCATGGCTGTTCTGTGTTCTGTTATGAGATGGCATGTTATGCGTGTATGGTATATGTGGTTGGTATTTTAGGGATATCTCACTAAGCTTTCGGGCTTACAGTTGTGGTTTAATGTTTTTCAGGTTCTTCAGGAGACCCTGGCAAGGCAAAGGCGTGATCGTACCGCTCCTCATGATTATGTTTTGTGATGTGATTCTGGGAATACTCTAAAATAATTGTATTGAAAACCTTTTTGTAATAATTTTATGAAATCGGGTTGTTTTTGAAAAGTTTAAATTGGTTGGAATTTTATGGTCGTTACAACAAGTTATGTATACCATCTTAATTATGAATTGCCTTAATGCAAACATTAAGCCATTATAGTTTACCTGTTAGGGTTACAAATTTTTATATGAGTACTATGATTTGTTTCGAATGAGAGAGTAAGTACAACTATGATTATTTATTGGGGTTTGGAAGCGTACCAAAATTATAGCAGGGTACTTTGATATGCTATTGGGTTAGACTCCTCCTATTCCCCCGTCCTTCTTCTCAATTGGACAGTGCCTCTTGAAATGTCCTATTTCACCACAAATATGGCATATTTTACTGATCCCAACATTGGTGGTTGAAGTGATGAACCCGACCAGAGTTCTACAGATGTAGGAAATGTGCCCCTTCCTATTGCATGTACTGCAATACGGTTATCGGCAGACTCCATAATGATGGTAGTTGCACTTACCGAAGTGTGAGAGGTTTTCTAGGTACGGTGCGGTAGGTGTTGTGATAGCAGGGATGATGGGGATAATAACTGCCCCAACTTGATGGCTTTACGAAGGTCCTTGAGTTGAACTGTTCCCTCTCTCACTCTCAAAATTTCATTTCAGTATATTAGGTCGGAAGTCTGGAGTGTCTTTACAACAGACACTTGTTGTTGTACTAGGTTATCACCGTGATTGGGATTTGTCGATAACAAATCCACTACCATTTACATTGTTAGCGTTAAGGTGAGCCATAACTGCTGCTACGGCTGCTGTGATCACAACTTGAAACGTAGCTGAATCTATCTGAAGGATTGGTGTTTTGTCGGCGGTTTGGTTAGGTTTCTTCGGAGGCATGATTATGTTATAAGATAACAAACGAGTTTGTGAGTGATTAAGGTTGGCTCTAGATGTATTCTATTTATTCATGTGAATGTAAGTTCTTCGTTTTGTTATATTGTTCTCGATGATTCGACCTACATCCCTATGATGCAGTCCTGGTAAGGTGTAGAAGGAAGTTCCTAGAATGGTCGTAAGGCAGGTGTCATTTGAACTAAGTTATATTTGGTTTTGGGATATCATGTTCTAACTTTTGAAACGATTTGAAAGTAGCTCATAATGTAGTTTGCCTAAAATAGACTTACGAATTTTGAGAAATAATCATCGTCTCGATTGAGATTTCGTGATTTGATTTATTGGTTTTAGACAATATTACTGGTATTAAAGATGTAATATGTTCAGGAAAATAACCTAGGAGTAGGTCTTACATCAAACCAGAATAAGAAAATTTTAACAGTACCAAGAGCTAATAGACTGAAACTCCAAGGTCTTAACTTAAGCAGGAAGTTAGTACTAGAATCTATACATAGACCTAATGATATCCAAAAGACAGAGTATAGTAGACTCTACTTGCGAGGGGAGTAGTTCTGGTTGGTACTTGATTCATCCATGGCTTCAGCCAACTTTTGTTCTGTTTCTCAAATTCGTCTCTGCAGCGCCACTAGGTTTTGTCGAAGATCCTTTAAATCAGAACGACCTGCATTCGGCTCCACCTGTAGGGCGTCACTGCGAGATCTTTCAAAATCCTGGTCATCGGTCAAATGACGAAAATGAACTATGTTGACTCCGTAGTTAGCACGGGTCTCCATGACTTGGTCAAAGTTTGCTCTTCCCTTCTTAGCATTGCGAGAAATACGTCGCACCAAGATAGGAAGGACTCTATCTGCTGAGCCTCCCTCATTTAAGTTATAGTAACTCTGGTCTCCGTTTTAGGGAGGTGCTTGTCCCTACTCGTAGTTCCACCTGCCCAAGTTCACCGCCCACAAAGGCGTCAGGCCTTGAAAAGCTGGACGAGGGTTAGGATTTTCAGCAACTTGGGGTTGATTGTAGGCCTCCGGTTTTGAGTCCTAGTCTTCCAGGACTTCCTCCTCATCCTCATCATCAGAACCCTCTTCAAGGCTTTCTTCTGTTGGGACCACTAGGTTGTTGTCCTCGGGTTCGGCTTCGAGCCATTCTACGAATCCTTGATCGGGAAAGTACGGGTCACTAGGGAGATGGAATCCAGTCATGTTGTCTAAGCGAGAAAAGGGATGTAAGAATCATATAATAGATGTACTACTTAAGATAATTATTGGATTATCCTTATCAGTTACTTCAATACTTGCATAGTGCATAGCAGTCATATGTAACCAAAACAGGATAGACCTGTGAATAAGTGATCCTAATTCTAAATCCACAACCAAACAAGGAAGAGGAAGTAAAGCAAGGATCACAGATTCTAAGTCTATGACACCTTAGTCACATATAACCTTATTGTATCCACTCAGAAACTATTAACCTACCAGTAAAGACCTTTTGTTCACAAATAAGTACTTATAGTAACACAAAATACTCCTATAGTATTTTAAGTTTATGTTATGTTCTAAAGTTTTCTTTAAAGTAGTGTTGGTAAGTTTTTAGACTTGCTGCAACACCAAACCCATTCCTAGGCACATGCCAATCACTTCTCGGAAAGATATAGTTGATCAGGCTATATCACTCCCAGATCTGATTATATGTCCCCAAGCCTACTTGTGTTGTCCAACAACCTCAATGCTTTTGTTTTGTTTCTAGTATGACACTTATCCTAGTATGAATGCTTGTATGTATACTTTAGTTAAATATTTTATTATTTAAAAGTATAAACTCTTGGTCAGAGTATTTTAATCCCGATGTGTTTATAGTTGCATATCTTTTATGGGTTGATATACTCAATTCAGTATAAACAAAGCTCTGATATAATTCTGTCACACCCCCAAACCAGAACGGCGAAAACGTACGGGGGCAGAGGATGTCATGGATAGTATCACAACAAATGTAAAATAGTAAAACAAATAACAACATCCATTTTATTATTATTAAAGTGCTTACATTGTGTTCGAATAACACATAATAGACTCCAAAGGTAAATAACAAAACAAAGATGTAACGCTACTATGCTCCATCTTCACAGAATCTACACATGTACCTGTCTACTGTTTATCGTGTGAATACAAGCGATTTTGAAAGTGTATCAACATTTAAGTTGGTCAGTTCACATGCATTTTTGTGTTAAAAAAAGGTACATTCTTTATTCTTTGAAAGTGTAACGGTGTTTCTCCATAAAATCCTATATTTTCTTATTAGTTAAATGGAATGTAGTCTTAGAACCTTAAGACAAAAATTGTATAAGTTATTTTACTTAAAGAATGAAGCTTTGAATAGATAACCTTATATATTTCCAGAAAGTGAATTTGTAAATCGTTCACTAGTAAAATGATGATGTTCGTCCCAGAAAATCCTATATTTTCTTATTAGTTGAGTTGTAGTCTAATCTGAACCGAGATCGAAAAGTGTAAGTATATATGTCATACTTACCTTGAACAACTTATAGTTTTATTATTAAATAAAACTAGTTGAACATGTGCTCACTCTAGACTCTAAACGTGTTAATAATACCTTATTAGAATTACTTAATACAAATGAGTTATAATAAAAAATAACCATAAGGATTCGACTCCTTAAGTTCATTTGAGAACATATTACTACGTGCATGAGTCATTGTCTCAGTGTGTGAGTTCTTATAACCATACTAGACGTCGGTACCGATGTTGACATTTGTCACCCCGGGGACTATAGCTAACAGTCAGGGTACGGAATCGTTAGCCACGTATAGGTCTATACACAAGTATTACACTCTCCTTCCAAGAGACTCTCGTTATAAGTGGGGACTTCCGTTGGGTACTACGCAAAGCCATTGTGTAACAAAATGTAATGCTAACAACGAGTTCACTAGTAATATGGTGAAAAACCTTTTAGTAAATAAAAATACAAGTCTTTATTTATATTTGTTTACGATAAAAGAATGGATTGACTCATAAATTATACTTAATATAATTTATATGTTCTATCTGATTAGTATTAATCCTCATGGGTGAACACCTTTGTTCAGCATGATACAGAGGTAATGATACCGAATGAAGTAACCTTTTATGTTCATAACGTTATAACACGCTGAGACAATGACTCATAAGAAGTTTCTAGTGAAGAACCGGACTTCGTCCGGACGACACTTTGACTGGAAAGAAGGTTTTCTCAGGAACTTCAGGATGTCGAGACTTGCTCGTGTGTTATAGGTGTTACCGGGGCTTCAGGGTGGTTTAGAGGTGCTTAAAAGTGAGAAAGTATAAGAGAGAGGATGGAAATGAGCAACCAAAGTCGGAGCCCTCACATCTTATTTATAGGGTTAAAACTCGACTCTCACGTCGTGAGTATGTATGACTCATGTTGTGAGTCTGGTCCTGAGGAGCTCATGGCATGCGTCATCCGTCTACTTGCTCTGGAAGGGTCACTCATACTGTTCACGTCGTGAACACTGTACTCACGACGTGAACTCTAACATATGTCGAATTTTGTGCCCCGAACTTCATAAATTCATAACTCTCACATACGAGTTTTGTTTTTGACGTTCTTTATATCCACGCGTAGGTGAGATTATGCTCTATAACTCTCGTTTAGACTCTGTCTGCTAATATTGATTTTATTTTTAATATCCTAATTTTTAACAGGCCAGGACTGGAAAAGTCCATTAAATCCATAACTTCTTCATCCGCTGTCCGTTTTCATCTGTCTTTTTACCATTGTACTACTATTGTCGAGATCTTCGATTCTCATTCAGGTTGTTCCGCCTAAATGTCACTCGATCTCTATTCGAGTTTTTAGTTGTCTACTTCTATATCCGACATTTAGAAAAATCATAACTTCCTCACACGAAGTCAGATTTGGGCATCCTTTTTATATACGTTTATGGCTTTGTGGTATCTACGACTTTCATTTAGATATCTAAGGCAAAAGAGTATTTTATTGAAATTTCAAGTTTTATGTTTAACAGTGTTTTACCAGTTTTGTTGCGGATCTTCGATTGGTCATAACTTCTGAGTTATAACTCGGATTTTAGTGTTCTTTATATTTCTGAAAACCTTATTACGTTATCTATCACTTTATATATATATCCCAATTGAGATATTTGAACACTTTAGTTTTTGATGCTATTCTTATTGTTTCAAAAATAGGTTACAATACTTGACTTTTAGGTCATTACATTGACTTGAAATATCGGGTTGTCACAGTATGTACCTCAGCCAGAACCTTTTGATGTTCCAATCTAGGGGGAGAGTTCTACTCCAAACATCAACACCGATGTTCCACTCCACGGGGAGAATTATATACCGAATGTTACGTCACATTTCCAAGGGTAGAATAATGACAATAATGAATTTGATGCACAATCGGAATTTGAAGAAATCTTTGCTGAAATTGATCCAGCCTATGATCAGAACTATCCACCAATTACAAAATGGACCAAAGATCATCCTCCATATCAAGTGATCATAAATCCTTCATCAAGAGTTCTTACTCGTGCTAAAACAAATGCAAATCAAATTGCATTATTTTCTAAATTGGAATTTTGCATGTTTAATTCTTTTATTTTGAAAGTTGAACCTAAAACTGTTAAAGTTGCTCTTGATCATGCATATTGGGTTCAAACTATGTAGGAAGAACCGAATGAATTTGAACGTAATAAAGTGTGGAGATTGGTTCCTACTCAAGATGCATTCGTGGTTGGAATGAAATGGGTATTCAGAAATAAGATGCATAAAGAAGGAAATGTCATTCGTAATAAGGCACAATTGGTCGTTAAAGGCTATTGTTAAGAAGAAGGAATTGATTACGAAGACACATTTGCACCTATGGCTAGACTTGAATCAGTTTGCATATTTCTTGCCCGTGCTGCTCACACAAACTTTGAAGGATATCAAATGGATGTGAAGTGTGCATTTCTGAATGGAGAGCTTGAAGAAATAGTTCATGTTGAACAACCTCCAGGTTTTGTAAACGAAAATTTTATGAGTCATTGTTATATTCTATACAAAGCGGTGTTTGGTTTTAAACAAGCTCAGAGGGCATGGTATGAAACTCTACTTCGTTTTCTTAAATAGACAAATTTCAAACATGCTTCTGTTGATCCTACTTTCTTCCGGAAGAAGGAAGGTAACATTTAATAATAGTTCAGATTTATGTTGATGATATTATTTTCGGATCAACCAATCCTAACTTAACTGCTGAATTCCGAAAATTAATGGAAACAAAATTTGAAATGAGTTCTATGGGTAAAATTAACTTTTTCCTTGGTTAAATATAAGACAGAGTTCAGTAGGAATGTTCATCAATCAAGAAGCCTTCACTAAGACGTTATTGGCCAAATTCGGAATAGTGGGTGATTCAAAATTCAAAGTCCCTATGGCTTTGAGAACGAAATCCACACCTTCTCTTGATAAACCAGTAGCGGATATTACCTTATATCGTCAGATGATATGATCTTTGTTGTATCTGACATCTAGTCGTCCTAAAATTATGTTTGTTGTTTGCTATTATGCCAGGTTTCAAACAAATCCTAGATAACCACACATGTTGGCATTTAAGAACATATTATGGTATCAAAAGCGAATCACTTCTCTTGGTATATGGTATCCATCAAATTCTGGATTCTTTGTGCAAGCGTACTCCGATGTTGACTTATTAGGCTGTGGTCTTGATCAGAAAAGCACATCAGGTAGATGTCAGTTTCTAGATGGCAAACTTGTTAGTTGGCAGTCTAAGAAGAAGACATGTGTATCCTTATCTACAGCTGAAGCAGAATACATCACAGCGACATCATGTACTTCCCAAGTGGTATGGATTCAGAACCAGCTAAGAGACTATGGAATCAATATGAAGCGAATTCCTCTGTATTGTGATTCAGAAAGTGCCATAAGAATATGCCACAATCCAGTGCAACATTCCAAGACAAAGCATATAGCACTGAGATACCATTTTATTAAAGATCAAGTTGAAGATGGAAATGTGGAAGTCCAGTTTGTTCGTTCCTCGGATCAGTTAGCTGATATATTTATGAAGGCATTACTAGAAACATCCTTTAATTGAATTCTACAAGGATTGGGAATGATTGAAGCCGACTTAGTTTCAAAATCCACTTTGTAATCTTCATAATTCGGAAGTTACTGTTCACATTCCGAATGGCTTCGAGCTTTGGAATTCATTGTTCACTTCCAACTTGCTCCGATCTTCAGGTTTTGAAGTTACTGTACATTAGGATTCTAGAACATTTTATCTTTGTAAGTCTTTTGTTATTTTCTTTACGTTTTTCTACTTCTTTGTTTTTGTTCTGAAGTTACTATTTATTTTTGTTATTTTCAGAAAATCAAAATTCCAAAAATATTTTATTTATTTCTGTATTTTACATTTCAAAATTCAAAAATATCAAAAATATTTTTTTCTTTTTAGTGATCTGAAAAATCAAAAGAATCAAAAATAATTTTTTTTCTAAGAATCGAAATTCATTTCTAAATCTAAGTTTGCAACATGGAATTAAAGGTCGACTTTATCACTTCTTTCTACCATATCTCATCACTACTTTCATGTAGCTTCCTTGACGATCGGAGCAAAACCAGTTTCGGTATAGGGGTACAAAACTGTAGTTAATGATCGTAAAATTATTGTCAAAATAATTTCCGTGAAAATCTCAACCATTCATCTACAATCTATTATTCGATGTCATAACCCTTAACACTCTCAAGTTTTACCACTGAGGTTTAGGTTATAAAACATCTGTGTTTATGATATTAAATTCATTATCACCATGATTTCGAGTGAAACCCAAAAATCTGAATTCCTTTTCTGAATGGACGGTGAACACTTTCAGAATTAAGAATTTCCAAAATACCCAATTACTTTAAAAGGATATCCGAAGCTTACTTGTTTTTATGGCTACACTAGTCAAACAGGTACTTTTTTTAAATCTTCGGGCATATATTAAGTTTTGGTATTTGTTAGAAGCTGAAACCACCCAATAAGCCCTAATAAAAGAAGCCTTTCACAGTTTCTCAACAAACTAATGATCGTAATTCAACTGGAAACCACACAAGCACTTCGGAGTCTCTCTTGACTCAGAAGGAAGAGATCGTTGTCCAGGATCAACTAGTTTTTCATATCAAAATTATTTGATATCACAGAATCCCACATGTTATATTTGCTTTATTTCTTTTTCTTTGGTACACTCTTGCACTAAAATCCTTGTGATTTTTCAAATTCTAGTTACTGTTTCGATTGAGCACTTTAATTCAGGAGATCAGATCTTAATTGTTGTTTTGATGGATGATTAATGATTCCTCATACGAAGTCAGATTAGGGAATCCTTTTTATATACGTTTACGGTTCAGTGGTATCTACGAATTTCACTTAGATATCTAAGGCTGAAGAGTATTTTATTGAAATTTCATGTTTTATGTTTAACAGTGTTTTACCGGTTTTGTTGCGGATCTTCGGTTGGTCATAACTTCATAGTTATAACTCGGAATTTGACGTTCTTTATATTTTTGAAAACCTTGTTACGTTATCTATCACTTTATATATCCCAATTGAGATTTTTGAACACTTCAATTTTTGACGCTATTCTTATTATTTCAAAAATAGGTTACAATACTTGACATTTTGGTCATTATATTGACTTGAAATATCGGGTTGCCACAGTATGTACCTCAGCCAGAACCTTTTGATGTTCCAATCTAGGGGGAGAGTTCCTCTCCAAACTTCAATACCGATGTTCCACTCCAGGGGAAGAATTCTATTCCGAATGCTAGGTCACATGCTGTCACACCCCAAAACCAAGAACGACGGAAACGTTCTGGGGCGGAGGACGTCATGTACAATATCATAACAATGAAAAGTAGTAAACAAGCAACAACGTCATCCATTGCATTTATAATATAATTATTATACAAGTGTGTTCTGTCAAATTTTGATAAACACTAAAGCATAAATCAAAATGAAAGATGAGTCTTGAACGAGCTCCATCTTCCCTAATCCTTGCATCGGTACCTGTCTATGATGACCTGAGCATACAAGTAATTTTTAAAGCGAGTATCAGCTTTAAAGCTGGTGAGATCATAAGTATTTTACTGTCTTAATTTGTATGTAAGAAATTGTTTGTATGTATATGAACTGTAAGTATTGAAAATGTATATGAACTGTAAGTATAACAATGTTTTGTAAATCAACTGTAAATGTTTGAAAAACCCTAGAAATCCCTATGATTCCTACTATTATATAAGGGTGTCTTCTACCAAGACCTAACTGCTCTGAATGTAGTCTTCTACCAAGACCTAACTGCTCTAAATGTTCGTTTCTTGTAAAAATGTGTAATTTTCCAAGTGTAACTATCATTAACAAAATATAGTTTTTACATTTAATGTTTAAGTGAAAAGATCACTAAATATATGTAAAAGGAAAATTAATGTAGTACTGTAGTGTTGTATTATAGGAACTACTGTTGTACTAACTACCTTAAACCGTATTTATATTAAGGTATCATGTGATTAATTGCACCATATTATCGACTGGTAACAACGACAAAGGTATGGTTGTAAAAAGAAATGACGTTTGGCACCTGCAGACCTGCAGGTCCGGCTGTAGCTAGGAGCAAGGTGTAGGATAGTCAATCCAGTATAGATCTATATGCAAACTCACGCTCTCCCTCCAAGAGACTCTGGCTATAACTCGGTCCATGACATTTAAGTCATGCTCCGATACAGGATCACAATTTTTTCAATGTATATATGTATATGTAATGTATGGTTACTCATTCTAGTATCGTTGTATGTGTTCTCTTTCTAGTATAGTTGTATATGTTCTTCCTCTAGTATAGTTGTATATGTACTCATAGCAATGTAATGTGTATGAACGTATGCCTTTGCTACCCAAAGGTACTGAACTGACTGAAAGGAACTATTATGTCCATATATGTATACATGATCTATAACTAATACTTAAACGACCTTCGGACGGGTACCTGATATCCTATCAGACCACATCCAAATTGAGGAATAGGAAACAAGGTGGATAGCCTTCCTAAGTCTTTTAAACATTACTTATATAACTATACATATATAGGCATGCTTATAACAGAATCTCTATGTAAATGTAATCTTGTAATTGTATAGTAATGTACTGTGTGTACTAGCTGTAATGTATGTTCTCTCTATCTAGTAAGTATTGACTCATGAATGAACTGACGCATTGTATGATATCGTGTTCCAGTAATAGTTCTAGTATCTTCCTAAACTACCCATATGGTAGCTTACTAGTAATATAACTGGTACGTATGGACATGGATGTATACCCTTGCTATCAAAGGGCATTGGATGAACTGGAAAGATCTTTATGACTATATATGTACACATGATATATAACTAATATTTAAACGACCTTCGGACGGTACCCGATATCCCACCAGACCACATCTTAAGCGCGAAAAGGAAATAGGGTGGATAGCCTTCCTAAGTCTTTTAAACATTTCTTATATAACCATACATATAGAGGCATGCAATTTATAATATAAAAGCATAAAATAAGTTTTGTAAAAACCTTTGAACATAAATATTTCTAAGAAAAGATCGACTTGATGTCGATCTACAAAAGGGTTTTGAAGGCATGGGTTTGATAAAACGGTTTAGTATAAAGAAACATTTGTTTGAAACACAATTGTAAATAAGTTTGAAATGTAATATACAGAGTAAAATGTACAGTGTAATAAGAAGTTTTAAACATATAAAGTGTTTATGAAAATCATTTAAAGGAAACTGTTTGGTAAAACGGCTAATGAGTAGTAAATCATTTGAATGCTGCTTATTAATCACATGTGATTGATATAATAACTAGCATGATTCTACTTGTATCCCCCCCATAAAACATTGAAAAATAGTTAAAACATTGATTAAGGGGTATGAACTCACCTGTAGTAAGTGATTGGAATTGAACGGACTGTATCGTAAGGAAGGATCGGACAAGTGCTTGGTGTCAAGTGAAGACTTTAGACACACACAATGATCCTAAATACATATGAAGACATATGTATAATAACAATTACTTATTTTAACACTAATTAAACAGGTATAAACATTTTAATGCGAGGAAAACACTTTTGGTCAAGTGCTAGGAGGCTAATGGGTTGCAACAAAGGAGTGCAAGACCTCTAATGGGAGTTTATGGTCAAATGACCATATGCTTTGGAGTTTACGGCCCCGGAGAGTAAACTCCTGGCCGTAAACTCTATTTTGGGTCACTAAATGAGGCTTAACTTTATTACAACTCAAGTGGTGAATTGCTTCAAGGCTTAAACAAGTGTTTGGGCTTCCTTTTAACTCCTTCGAGGAGTTCACGGCCCTGGGACCATATCCCTTTGAGATTACGGCCGTAATATCCCTTGGGAGGAATGTTTATGGTGTTTTCAAGTCCCTAAATTAACTAGGAACTAAACTATGCTTTTGTACTTGGCTTTAGAAGAGTTTATGGCACCATTTGGCACCATTTTATGGAGTTCACGGTCATAGAACTACTTGGGCCATGAACACCTTACTCTTGGTGTTCTAAGTGTGTTTGCTAGTCCTAAACTCATTAGGGTACATGTCTAAATTCAAGCCTAAGCCCTAGGAAGTGTTTGTGGCATCAAAACACCCATAACTTGAGTTTTCGGCCCATAAACCATTTGGCCATGCATTTGCGGCCGTGAACACCCATAGGTGTTGGTATTTTGATTGTTTTGGGTCTTAGACACATCAAGGTAATGTGCTATGTTAGTCTCTTGGCTAAATGAAGGCATTTAGGGCATTTTGGCAACCTAAAATGGAGTTCACGACCCAAGAACTTCCTTGGCCGTGAACTCACTTTCCCCTTGATTCTTAATTGTTTTGGTGGTCTAAACATGTAATGGTAGTCCCTAGGTTGAGTTCCAAGGCTTTGAGGGACATTGGGCACACTTTTGGCACTTAAAATGGAGTTTACACCCCATGTGTTCTTGGGCGGTAAACTCCCAAATCTTGGGGTTTTGATTCGATTTTGAGGTTATAAAACATAATCTAAGATATATAATACAACTAGATCGAAGTACTCATAATTTGGGATAAAAACCAGAAGATCCGTGAGAGATAATTTTGGCTTTTCTCTAATTAGAAATGTAACTAATGAATTATTTTGGTTCATATTTCTATATATAGTCTTGGGATTTTTGGTAGAAAATATTTTTATTCCCGGAATGAACTCTAATATCCTAGAGTATTGGAATAACAGTGTTGCACAAAACCCTAGTGCATCCACTCTCCTGATATCTCCTTAAGTGTAAATCCTGAAAAACTGCCAAACTTATACCCGAAGTCTGGAATTTAACTGTAGCTGTTCTAACTTCTATTGGCTTGATATGGTTTGTTCAGAATGGAAATTTTGGGTTGTCACATCATTCCCCTATTGAAGGGAATTTCGTCCCGAAATTAGAATTTAGGTAACGAAGTAAGTACGAATGATCGAGTCGTGAGGAGGAAACTTCCTAATCGATTGGTTCTAGCGCTCCTAAGTGAAAATCGGGTCCTTGGTTGGTATCCCAACGAACCTTCACTAATGGGCGACGGCGTTGTTTCGTCCGCTTGACCTCTCGGTTGAGGGTCACTACGGTTCGAATACGAAGGCGTGGATCTCGACGAGTGGACTTACAAAAGTCCTAACAGAAAGGTATGGTTTCACGATCGAGATGCGAAGAGTAGAATGTACGTTACAGAGTTCGCGGAGTAGGTCTAGTTTGTGCGAGGTATAGGACCGATTCTGGTAAGAATCTCGGAGGTCCTATCTATCTTGGATTTAGCTTTCCACGCTTTACGGAGCGTATTAAGCCATTCCCATAGTGAGACTTTTCAAAGAACTTGGTCTCTCACTTGGAATCTCTAAAGTTTCCTTTTCTTGTTTAACTTACCAGTCAAGGGCCACTCCTTGCTAGGTCAAGGTCGAAAGGGTTTCTGTAATTTACAAGGAGTTATGGACGAACTATGACAGTAGGTCTATAAGACCTAGAATTTGGCGAATGTCTGTCGGCGTCTCTGGTGTCAACAAATTCTCAACAGTTTTGACAAATTGAAAGATTACTCAAAAATTCCCACATCACTAATATTGTGTCTTAGGAAATTTTGACTATTCAATTCCAAAACTCGAGTTCAGAGAACTTTGCGAAAAGTATCTCCGATGGTGATGTTTCCAGAGGTTCCTTCTTACTACGAGGGTAGATAAGTAATTCATTACATGGAGAAATGATGAACTGATCCAAGTAAGAAAGACGTACCCTACTCATTTAGGTCATGAAAGTTATGGGTGCGTTGGTCCTATCCGAAGGGTATCACTACGGACTTGAAGTGTCCGCATCGAGTTCGGAAGATAGTCTTCTGGACACCCTTCCCTAACACTCGAACTGGTGATATTCGGATCTCAGATCCATTTCTGAAAGTAATTCTTTCCTTGCGTTTGCTGAACCATTTCATCTATGCGAGGCAGAGATAATGATTTCTAATGAAAAATCTTGACGGAGTCCTCGATATCCGAGGTACATACGATGCAATCCGTCGATCTCTGGAAGAATATGACCGGGGTTCTCCAGGGTGAGAAGCCTAGTCTTCTAATTCTATTTATGTGTAGTTCACTAAGTTGTCTTGTACTGTTCTTGTATCTTCAGAGTGTTTAGACTGTAGGGCGATCCGTTTATGGGAGTCATACATGTTTTCACAATCACAACCTCGTATACTTAGGCAGTTCTCTGTCCTGAAGTTCATATTAGAATTCATACATGTTTTCACAATCACAACCTCGTGTATACGAGTCGTATATAATTAATATTGAAAAGGTAGTTGAACAACTGATTCTTCTTTAAGCTCATATCCCATCGGGGAAAAAGAAGTTAAAGTGGAATCATCAATTCTCAACCTATAGAACCTTGATTATATATTAGTTTTATGCATACACTCCTTAGTGATAGATCAACCGCATGAATCCCTGGATTAAACTTGACGTACTGCACGAGTGGTACTTCGGGGGTTTCTTCGGAAAAGAAAAGAACTATGAGGCACTCCATGCATGAGTACTTCGGTGTTCTGATATGACGGCTTCGCTGGAAAAGCGATCTAGAAGAAAGAGATGTACGTATGAAGCTGATTGTTTCTTGATGACGACATGGTTCTGATAGCACGAAAGATAAGGATTTTGTGAGTGACTCTGGTTGACCCTAGATGTACTTTGATTGTTAAATGAAAGAGTAAGAGTATGTTCTCAAAAGGTTGACCTACATCCCTATGATGCAGTCCTAGCACGGAATGGAAGTGTGTTCGCGAAGGTTTGACCTACATCCCTATGATGCAGTCCTAGTAATGAGTAGAAGTAAGTTCGTAGAATGGTCTCAAGACGTTTTTCGTTCAAGCCGAGGTATCGATGGTTGGCGAATAACATGATCCAACCACTAAAAGAGACTTGGAAATGTCTCCGGATCTAACTTGCTATAGTCCAATGACTTGACTAAAGTAGGTTTCAGATAGACTCCAATGAAAGTATGCTGAGAGTACTTGAATAAAGGAAATGACATAGAAGTTAGCCGGCTGTCAATATTTTTGATATTCATTACGTAAAGATTTAGGAAAATGACCTTGCAAAAGGTCTTACATCATATCTAGAGAAGATAGTCCTTGACAGCATAAAGACCTAACCAAAAGTAATTACAGTACAAGATAATTTCATCGAAAATGCCACATAGGGCAAAGACAGGAAAACGATTCCTTCTAACAAGGAAAATAAAGTAAAACATCTACTATTGGCGACGTTCATCCCTTTGGTAAACTCTCAGTTCAGCCAGTTGACGTTCCATATCAAGTAGGTGCCTTTCGTACACCCTCTGGCGGACTCGGAGCTCTATGACTTCGGCTTGAGTTTCAGCTAGTGCTTGAAGCAGGGTTTCATGGTTTCTCTCTGATCTCTCACGAGTAACTTCTAGATGAATGGTGCGGAGGGTATGCATTCTCGCATCGGCGACAACTTCGGTGATCTGATGTAGGGCTGTCCTGCCTTGAATCTCATTTCGGGCCACTCTGCGGACCAAGATTGGCAAGATTCTGTCTGCTGAGCCCCCATTGCTTAGATCGTAAAAACTTCTCTCACCATTAAATGGCATGGTCTGATCTTGTCCTTGGCTCCATGTTTCCAAGCATTCCATCCACTCAGGCGTCGGGCCATGAAAAGTCGGACGAGGGTTAGGAATTGTAATGGGAGCTGCCTATGGTAGGTTCTCAATCTCGGGTTCGGAGTTAGCATTGTCCAACAGATCTTCATCATGGTGATCATTCAAAGGGATAGGATGATCATTCTCTGGTTCTTCTCCAAACCATCCAGCAATGACCTCATTCGGGAGGTACTGGTTGCTGTGGGGATGGAGTCCAGCCATGTTATCTATGCGAGAATTGGGGTAAGAAAATAATTATTAGACGAACTATCTAGATAATTATTTAGAAAATCTTCATCAGTTACATGGCTATTTGTGAAGTGCATACCCGTTATATGTAATCGAAACAGGATAGGCCTTCGAATAAGTGACCTTAACTCCATATTCACACAGAATAGGGGTGAAGTAAAATTTTCACAGATTCTAAGTCTATAACATCCTAATTACATATACCCTTAGTGTATCCACTTAGCAACTATCAACTTAGTAATGAAGATCCCATTTTAGTTCTCAGGAATAACGTACTTATAGTAACACCATATACTCCTATAGTATTTTAAGTTTAATGTTATGTTCTACTGTTCTCATTGTGGTAGGGTTGTTAAGATTTTAGCATTGTTGCAACCACACAACTACAATTAGGCACATGCTAGTCAACCCTCGGACAATATAAGTGATAAGGCTATATCTTCCCAGTTTTGACCATATGTCTCTAAGCTCACGTGTGTTGCCCAACAATCGTAATTCTTTTGTACTGTCCTAGTGACACTATTTTAGTATGAATGCATGCACGTATACTTTATTAAATATTTTATTATTTAAAGTATAAACTCTTGGTTAGAGTATTTTTAATCCCTTATGTATTTATAGTTAGTATATCTTTTATGGGTTGATATACTTAATTCACTATAAACAATGCTCTGATACCAATCTGTCACACCCCAAAACCAAGAACAGCGGAAACGTTATGGGGCGGAGGACGTCATGTACATTATCATAACAATAAAAAGTAGTAAACAAGCAACAACATCATCCATTGCATTAATAATATAATTATTATACAAGTGTGTTCTGTCAAATTTTGATAAACACTAAAGCATAAATCAAAATGAAAGATGAGTCTTGAACGAGCTCCATCTTCCCTAATCCTTGCATCGGTACATGTCTATGATGACCTGAGGATACAAGTAATATTGAAAGCGAGTATCAGCTTTAAAGCTGGTGAGATCATAAGTATTTTAGTGTCTTAATTTGTGTGTAAGAAATTGTTTGTATGTATATGAATTGTAAGTATTGAAAATGTATATGAACGGTAAGTGTAAAAATGTTTGTAAAACAATTGTAAACGTTTGAAAAACCCTAGAAATCCCTATGATTCCTACTATTATATAAAGAGTGTCTTCTACCAAGACCTAACCGTTCTCAATGTAGTCTTCTACCAAGACTTAACTGTTCTAAATGTTCGTTTCTTGTAAAAGTGTGAAATTTTCCAAGTGTAACTATCATTAACAAAATATAATTTTTACATTTAATGTTTAAATGAAAATATCACTAAATATATGTAAGGGAAAATTAATGTAGTACTTTAGTGTTGTATTATAGGAACTACTATTGTACTAACTACCTTAAACCGGATTTATATTAAGGTATCATGTGATTAATTGCACCATACTATTGACTGGTAACAACGACATACGTATGGTCGTAAAAAGAAATGACGTTTGGCACCCGCAGACCTGCAGGTCCGGCTGTAGCTAGCAGCAAGGTGTAGGATAGTCAATCCAGTATAGATCTATACGCAAACTCACGCTCTCCCTCCAATAGACTCTGGCTACAACTCAAGCCATGACATTTAAGTCATGCTCCGATACAGGATCACAATTTTGTCAATGTATATATGTATATGTAATGTATTGTTACTCATTCTAGTATCGTTGCATGTGCTCTATTTCTAGTATAGTTGTATATGTTCTTCCTCTAGTATAGTTGTATATGTACTCATAGTAATGTAATGTATATGAACGTATGCCTTTGCTACCCAAAGGTACTGAACTGACTGAAAGGAACTATTATGTCCATATATGTATACATGATATATAACTAATATTTAAACAACCTTCGGATGGGTACCTGATATCCTATCAGAACACATCCAAATCGAGGAAAAGGAAACAAGGTGGATAGCCTTCCTAATCTTTTAAACATTACTTATATAACTATACATATATAGGCATCCTTATAACAGAATGTCTATGTAAAAGTAATCATGTAATTGTATAGTAATGTATTGTGTGTACTAGCTGTAATGTATGTTCTCTCTATCTAGTAAGTATTGACTCATGAATGAACTGACTCATTGTATCATATCGTGTTCTAGTAATTGTTCTAGTATCTTCCTAAACTACCCATATGGTAGCTTACTAGTAATATAACTGCTACGTATGGACATGGATGTATACCCTTGCTATCCAAGGCATTGGATGAACTGGAAAGACTTTATGACTATATATGTACACATGATATATAACTAATATTTAAACGACCTTCGAACGGTACTCGATATCCCAGCAGACCACATCTCAAGTGCGAAAAGGAAATAGGGTGGATAGCCTTCCTAAGTTTTTTAAACATTTTTTATATAACCATACATATAGAGGCATGCAATTTATAATATAAAAGCATAAAATAAGTTTTGTAAAAAGCTTTGAACATAAATATTTCTAAGAAAAGATCGACTTGATGTCGATCTATAAAAGGGTTTTGAAGGCATGGGTTTGATAAAACGGTTTAGTATAAAGAAACATTTGTTTGAAACACAATTGTAAATAAGTTTGAAATGTAATATACAGAGTAAAATGTACAGTGTAATAAGAAGTTTTAAACATATAAAGTGTTTATGAAAATCATTTGAAGGAAACTGTTTGGTACAACGGCTAACGAGTAGTAAATCATTCAATTAAGGGTTTTGAGCTCACCTGTAGTAAGTGATTGGAATTAAACGGACTGTATCATAAGGAAGGATCGGACAAGTGCTTGGTGTCAAGTGAAGACTTTAGACACACACAATGATCCTAAATACATATGAAGACATATGTATAATAACAATTAGTGATTTTAACACTAATTAAATAGGTATAAACATTTTAATGCGAGGAAAACACTTTTGGTCAAGTGCTAGGAGGCTAATGGGTTGCAACGAAGGAGTGCAAGACCTCTAATGGGAGTTTATGGTCAAATGACCATATGCTTTGGAGTTTACGGCCCTGGAGAGTAAACTCCTGGCCGTAAACTCTATTTTGGGTCACTAAATGAGGCTTAACTTTATTACAACTCAAGTGGTGAATTGCTTCAAGGCTTAAACAAGTGTTTGGGTTTCCTTTTAACTCCTTCGAGGAGTTCATGGCCCTGGGACCATATCCATTGGAGATTACGGCCGTAATCTCCCTTGGGAGGATGTTTATGGTGTTTTCAAGTCCCTAAGTTAACTAGGAACTAAACTATGCTTTTGTACTTGGCTTTAGAAGAGTTTATGGCACCATTTGGCACCATTTTATGGAGTTCACGGCCCTAGAACTACTTGGGCCATGAACACCTTACTCTTGGTGTTATAAGTGTGTTTGCTAGTCCTAAACTCATTAGAGTACATGTCTAAATTCAAGCCTATGCCTTAGGAAGTGTTTGTGGCATCAAAACACCCATAACTTGAGATTTCGGTCCATGAACCATTTGGCCATGCGTTTGCGGCTGTGAACACCCATAGGTGTTAGTATTTTGATTGTTTTGGGTCTTAGACACATCAAGGTAATGTGCTATGCTAGTCTCTTGGCTAAATGAAGGCATTTAGGGCATTTTAGCAACCTAAAATGGAGTTCACGGCCCAAGAACTTCCTTGGCCGTGAACTCACTTTCACCCTTGATTCTTAATTGTTTTGGTGGTCTAAACATGTCATGGTAGTCCCTAGGTTGAGTTCCAAGGCTTTGAGGGACATTGGGCACACTTTTGGCCCTTAAAATGGAGTTTACTCCCCAAGTGTTCTTGGGAGGTAAACTCCCAAATCTTGGGGTTTTGATTCGATTTTGAGGTTATAAAACATAATCTAAGCTATATAATACAACTAGATCGAAGTACTCACAATTTGGGATAAAAACCCGAAGATCCGTGAGAGAGAATTTTGGCTTTTCTCTAATTGGAAATGTAACTAATGAATTATTTTAGTTTAGATTTCTATACATAGTCCTGGGATTTTTAACAGAAAATATTTTTATTCCCGGAATGAAATCTAATATCCTAGAGTATTGGAATAACAGTGTTGCACAAAACCCTAGTGCATCCACTCTCCTGATATCTCCTTAAGTGTAAATCCTGAAAAACTGCCAAACTTATACCTGAAGTCTGGAATTTCACTGTAGCTATTCTAACTTCTATTGGCTTGATATGGTTTGTTCAGAATGGAAATTTCGGGTTGTCACACATGCAAATTTCCAAGGGGAGAATAATGACAATAATGAATTGGATGCACAATCGGAATTTGAAAAAATCTTTGCTGAAATTGATCCAGCCTATGATCAGAACTATCCACCAATTACAAAATGGGCCAAAGATCATCATCCATATCAAGTGATTGGAGATCCTTCATCAAGAGTTCTTACTCGTGCTAAAAAAAATGCAAATTAAACTGCATTATTTTCTAAATTGGAAGTTTGCATGTTTAATTCTTCTATTTTGAAAGTTGAACCTAAAACTGTTAAAGCTGCTCTTGATCATGCAGATTGGGTTCAAGCTATGCAGGAAGAACCGAATGAATTTGAACGTAATAAAGTGTGGAGATTGGTTCCTACTCCTGAAGATGCATTCGTGCTTGGAATGAAATGGGTATTCAGAAATAAGACGGATAAAGAAGGAAATGTCATTCCTAACAAGGCACAATTATTCTTTAAAGGCTATTGTTAAGAAGAAGGAATCGATTACAAAGAGACATTTGCACCTGTGGCTAGACTTGAATCAGTTTGCATATTTCTCGCCTATGCTGCTCACAAAAACTTTGAAGTATATCAAATGGATGTGAAGGGTGCATTTCTAAATGAAGAACTTGAAGAAGTAGTTCACGTTGAACAACCTCTAGGTTTTGTGAACGAAAAATTTATGACTCATTGTTATATTCTATACAAAGCGGTGTTTGATCTTAAACAAGCTCTGAGGGCATGGTATGAAACTCTAATTCGTTTTCTTAAACAGACAAATTTCAAACATGGTGATGTTGATCCTACTTTCTTCCGGAAGAAGGAAGGTAAACATTTAATAATAGTTCAAATTTATGTTGATGACATTATTTTCGGATCAACCAATCCCAACTTAACTGGTAAATTCCGAAAATTAATGGAAACAAAATTTGAAAAGATTTCTATGGGTAAAATTAACTTTTTCCTTGGTTAAATATAAGACAGAGTTCAGAAAGAATGTTCATAAATCATGAAGCCTTCAGTAAGACATTATTGGCCAAATTCGGAATGGTGGGTGATTCAAAAGTCAAAGTCCCTATGGCTTTCAGAACGAAATGCACACATTCTCTTGATAAACCAGTAGTGGATATTACCTTATATCGTTAGATGATATGATCTTTGTTGTATCTGACATCTATTCGTCCTGACATTATGTTTGTTGTTTGTTGCTGTGCCAGGTTTCAACCAAATCCTAGATAACCACGCATGTTGGCAGTTAAGAACATATTCTGGTATCTAAAGCGAACCACTTCTCTTGGTCGATGGTATCCATCGAATTCGGGATTCTTTGTGCAAGCGTTCTCCAATGTTGACTTAAGAGGCTGTGGTCTTGATCAGAAAAGCACATCAGGTAGATGTCAGTTTCTGGATGGCAAGCTCGTTAGTTAGCAATCTAAGAAGAAGACATGTGTATCCTTATCTACAGCTGAAGCAGAATACATCGCAGCAGCATCATGTACTTCACAAGTGGTGTGGATTCAGAACCAGCTAAGAGACTATGAAATCAATATGAAGAGAATTCTTTTGTATTGTGATTCAAAAAGTGCCATAAGAATCTGCCACAATCTAGTGTAACATTCCAAGACAAAGCATATAGCACTGAGATACCATTTTATTAAGGATCACGTTGAAGATGGAAATGTGGAAGTCGACTTTGTTTGTTCCTCGGATCAGTTAGCTGATATATTTATGAAGGCATTACTAGAAACATCCTTTAATCGAATTATACAAGGATTGGGAATGATTGAAGCCGACTCAGTTCCAAAATCCACTTTGTAATCCTCATAATTCGGAAGTTACTGTTCACATTCCGAATGGCTCCGAGCTTCGAAATGGTTCGGAATTCATTGTTCACTTCCGACTTGCTCCGATCTTCAGAATGGTTTAGAAGTAACTGTACATTAGGATTCTGGAACCTTTTATCTTTTTAAGTCTTCTGTTATTTTCTTTAATTTTTTCTACTTCTTTGTTTTCGTTATGAAGTTACTGTTTATTTTTGTTATTTTCAGACAATCAAAATTCCAAAAATATTTTATTTGTTTCTGTATTTTTCTTTTCAAAATTCAAAAATATCAAAAATATATTTTTTTTTTTTTTTAGTGATCTGAAAAATCAAAAACATCAAAAATAATTTTTTTTTCAAAGAATCGATATTCATTTCTAAATTTAAGTTTGCAACTATAGCACCTGGTTTTTGGTACGTATTCTTTGTGATTAACTCTTTAAATATTTTCATTTTTGGCCTTGGACTCGGTGAGTTGATGGACTAACTCGCCAAGTAGAAGCGGGACAAGACGCGGGGTTTAAGCTATGGATTCGGCGAGTCGGGTCCCGGACTCGGCTAGTAGGTACTGGTCGGACAAAAACCCTAATTCGAGGGTTTGCACCCCATTTAAACACTTTAACTTGGCCTCTTTCGTCCCATTTACCTCCAGAGAACCTCCATAGCAAACCCTAGCCATTGTTGAAGAAAATTAGAGCATTTGAAGAGTTTTTGGTGTGCTTGTGATCCAAGGTAGGAAGAGAAGCTTGAAGGAACAAGGAAGGACTGAAGGGGATCTGAATTGGTGCATCATTTGCAGCTCATTCAACGTAAAAAGTGTGTACCTTGATCTTCCAACTGTTAGATCCCATTTTGGTGGAGTTTTAGGGCTTTATGAGCCATTTTAGCTAGCCAACCATGAATGTAAGCATGGTTGGGGATGACGGTGCGGATCTAGGACCCTTGAAGGGTCACAAAGCCGAAAGGGGGTACTTTTCCACCCAAGAAAGGCTCCATGCAACTCAAGGGTTTGTTTTAGGACCTTTTGAGCTTAAAGTCCCTTGCAAGCACGTAAAGGTTGTAACTTTACGTGCTAGAACGGTCCTAGGAGCATAGATCTATCCTTTGATCAAGAGTTATGCATCAGAAATTGAAGATCTAGTGAGAATATGCGACAGACTCGGCGAGTCCATCCTTGGACTCGGCGAGTCCAAGCTTGAGTTCCAAATCAGTTGAGGGTCAAAAGGACCCAGTTGAGTGTGGAAAGGTTTTAGGGAGTTCGAGGGAGTGACCCAATGTTCTGGATTAAGCCATTGTTCGGGATATTCATGGGACTCGGCGAGTGCATGAACAGACTCGGCGAGTCCAAGGCAATCTTCTTATGGATGAAGATGAACTCGACGAGTTGTTCATACAACTCGGCGAGTCAAGGACAGGACCTGTTTATCAGTTGAAGATGAACTCGACGAGTTGTTCATACAACTTGGCGAGTTGGATGAAGATTCAGTCGATGTTCATTTAGAAGGAAAACTCGTCGAGTCATCGCCTAACTCGACGAGTAGGGATGGGTATAAGGACAAATGGAAGGGTAGGGACTCGGCGAGTTGGTGAGCCAACTCGGCAAGTCAGGTCAACTGGAAGTTGACCTTGACTTAGTAGGGGTAAAATGGTCATTTTACCCTAAGGTCAGTTAGCAGTGTATGACAAAGTGTTTTGTGGGAATTATAGTCGGAGGATTTCTGAAGCAGCAGCAGTAGCAGTCAGAAGATTCCCACACAGATCAGCAGCTACTATGAGGTTAGCTACCTTCCAGTAGCGGTGGGTCTACGGCCACAATGCCGGCGCACCAGTAGGATTTGTATGTTAGATGATTGTCTTTGTGATATCATCTCGGTTTGCTACTACCTGATACGTTATATGCCGACATGATATGTTATATGTGATAGTAGTAGAGTTTGGTTGTTAGGACCGAAGGGTAGGTCAGGCACCCCAGATACGTCTGACAGTATGTGATGGTATGTTTGTATGCTGGCATGATATGTTATATGTGATAGGGGTAGTGGGAGGGGAATAGTCCCCAAGTTCGGTTGTTAGGACCGACGGGTAGGTCAGCACCCCAGAATAGCTTGACATGGGTAGGTCAACACCCCAGAATGGCTTGACACGGGTAGGACGGCACCCTAGAATGTCCGCACGGGTAGGTCGGCACCCCAGAATAGCCATACCGGGTAGGTCGGGCACCCCATAATTGACCGGCAGTATGTATGCTATGTGATTGTATGGTATGTGGTACGGTGGGGGAACTCACTAAGCTTCGTGCTTACAGTTTTTAGTTTGGTTTCAGGTACCTCTTCATCGAAAGGGAAGGAGCTAGCGCGGTAGCAACACATCAGGGACACACACTGTTTTCCGCCTTACAAACTTGTTCTGGGATTTGTACTTTGATATTTGGTTGTTTTCATATTTTGGTTTTCAGACACGATGTACATCATGGAATGGTTTGTTCAAACAATGTTTTATTTACAAATGTTTTTCAAAGTATTGATTTTAAAAACGAAATTTTTGGACGTGAAATTTTGGGTTGTTACTGCAACAAGGAATTAAAGGTCGACTTTATCACTTCTTTTTACCATCTCTCATCACTACTTTCATGTAGCTTCCTTGACTATCGGAGCAAAACCAGTTTCGGTATATGGGTACAAAACTATAGTTAATGATTGTAAAATTATTGTCAGCATAATTTCCGTGAAAATCCCAACCATTCATCTACAATCTATTATTCAGTCTCATAACCCTTAAGACTCTCAGGTTTTACCACTGAGGTTTCGGTTATAAAACATCTGTGATTACGAAATTAAATTTATTATCACCATGATGTCGAGTGAAACCCAAAAATCCAAATTCCTTTTATGAATCGACGGTGAAAACTTTCGGAATTAAGAATTTCAATAATACCCAATTACTTTAAAAGGATATTCGAAGCTTACTTGTTTTTATGGCTACACTGGTCAAACAAGTACTTCTTTCAAATCTTCGGGCATATATTAAGTTTCGGTATTTGTTAGAAGCTGAAACCAGTCAATTAGCCTTAATAAAAGAAGCCTTTCACATTTTCTCAACAAACTAATGATCGTAATTCAACAGGAAACCACACAAGCACTTCGGAGTCTCTCTTGACTTAGAAGGAAGAGATCGTTGTCCAGGATCAATTAGTTTTTCATATCAAAATTATTTGATATCACAGAATCCCACATGTTATATTTGCTTTATTTCTTTTTCTTTGGTACACTCTTGCACTAAAATCCTTGTGATATTTCAATTTCTGGTTACTGTTTCGATTGAGCACTTTAATTCAGGAGATCGAATCTTAGTTGTTGTTTTGATGGATGATTAATGATTCCGAAAGTGGAGATTCCAAAACACCCTTGTCGTATTAATGAAAATTCAAATCATGGCGTAACTTTTGAATTTCCCTGACATCCGCTTCTATTACAATAGCTTTGACACATGATTGATGAGATGACACTTTGTTAGTGGCTAACGTTTCTGTTGGATTAGTGTCTAAGTCCATAACTATTTTGGTATGTACTTGACCCAATGGTGCATGGTCCTTTTGGGTCTCCTTCATCAAAGCAACTTGATAGGATGAATAATGGAGAGAAAGGATTAAATATGATTTATTAATATATTATGGGAATAATATATTAAAGGAGAAATCATATTTTTTTAATTAATATTAGTCAAGAATTAATTAGTAATTAGTTTTGTGACTAAAAGAGATTAATTAAACTTAAGGGACTAGAACTGTCAATTGTATGATAGTTGAATATTGAGCTAATGGACACCATATTAAAGGGGTGGACGAATTCTATGGGGAAACCCATTAGAAATCGTCCTAAGGCCTTTAAGGAAGGAGCCCATGGGTTGCTTAGGGCTTAAGCATCCAAATTAGGGTTTCCTTGTTAGATAACCCTAATAGCCTCACTATTTAAGGAACCCTTATGCCCCAAAAACGTGGACAAGACTTCTTCTAGGGTTTCCACACGTTTTGGGCAGCCTCCTTCTCTTCTCCTCTTCATCCTCTTGCTCTTGGTGTTTGTGAACCATTAGAGGAGTGACATTTGTGACTCTAAGCTTTCTAAAGTCAATACAAGAAGGATTTGAGATTGTTATTGCTACATAACAATCAAGGTATGATCTAAACCCTAATTTATATGTTATATTGATTATCATATGCTAGATCTAGGGTTTATAGTCTTGGATGAATTGCGTGTACAATAGAGAAACCTAGATCCAAGCATTAGGGTTTGTATGAGCACATAAGATGTTCTTATTGCCAAAACCCATCAGTGGTATCAGAGCCTAGATTGGTTTCTAACGTATTGATGCATATTTGATCGAAATCAGCACTAAAAATCGAAATTTTTGGGTTCGGAGTGTTTGACTCGCCGAGTCACTTGGTGCACTCGCCGAGTCAGGTGTACTCGACGAGTCCAAGTCCAGACTCGACGAGTCGAAACGTCTAACAACTAATTTTCGCGATTTTCTTCCTTGTTTGGGTTTGGATAATTACCATAAACATGTGTTTGTTATAAAATCCGAATTTTATCAATATTTGGTGATTATCCTTACCTAAATAGAAGATAATTGTCAAAATTTAGATAATCTTTTGTTTTATTAGATAAAATTTGATTATTTGTAATTTAGATTTGAATTATCTTGTATGAAAAGTTTCAATTTTTTCCCTTTAGGTTTTATAGTTTAAATTTGAACTTAAAAGTTTTGTTTTGAAATTTAAATAGTTGAAACCCTAATGTTTTGAAAAGGTTTCAAAACTTGCCCTCAAGTTTTGGAATTTAAATTTTAATTAAAAAGTTTGATTTTGATGTATATTTAAATTCTAAACACTAATGTTTTGAAATGTTTCAAAACTTGCCCTCAAGTTTTGGAATTTAAAAGTTGATAAAAAGTTTAAATTTAGGAATGTTAAATTCTAAAACCCTAGTATTGTTTTGAAAAGTTCAAATCACACGCTTATGGTTTTATTAATTAATTAAGGTGTGTAATTAAAAGAGGTTTAATAAATCCATAAAGTTTTGGTTTACAATTTAATTGAATTAAAAGTATAATTGTTAAATTTAACCACCTAGTATTTTAAAAGTGTAAAATACACCCTATACTATATATAACATTAAAAGTCTAACATTATATATATGTATGAGTAAAAGTCAGTCTTACCGTTAGTAGGCCTCATTCACGAAGCTAGTCTATAAGGGGTGTTTAAGGAAATTGCCTATAAAATGGCAATTGAATGGGTATCCACTCTTACCCAACGCACTCTTGACTAGTGGAGGGTCGTTAGCCGAACGGGTAGGATAGGACAGAAACTTTCCATTATAAGTATAATGAAGTACAAAAGTAACTAAATGTTTTACAAATTCCCAATCTTAGTTACTTTAGGCAAAAGTGAATTGATGCAATTCCATGAAATTACACTCCGTGGCCTTGCGAAGACGTTAGTGGAGCATGTGTGGTTTACCGGCACACTAAATGGTTCTAAGCAAAGGTAGCAAAGGGTGACTCAATGTTTTTCATAGCTTGGTGGAGCGTGTGTGGTTTACCGGCACATTGAATAGGTGATTGTAACATGTGGGGGCACCATGTAAGTTTGCATGGTTATTCACACCCGCTTTGTGATCCTCGGCATCCCAGTGACAAACTAGAGGGGCATATCGAGATTTAAACATGCCGTTGAAATGTTCAATGAATCTCAAAGGATCTAGGAGTTTTCATAGATTTAAAACTTAAATTTCTTTTTCGTTTTTCATGGTGGAAATTAGTGAATCGTCATTCACTTACCTTCAAATATTCTGCAACTAGATTACGGCATCCCTTTTCTAGGTTGTAGCGTATTGTGTTGGGTCCTAGCCTTAATATATCATTTGGGTGATTTATTAAGGACTCAATCAATCAACTAACTTGAATTTATTTTTCTCCCGTTTTGTAGATGTCAAAGTTCGACAACTATGGTCTTCCTAAATCCCGTGGAACAAGCATTCCACACGAAGATGATATTCCATGATTCAATTGAGGAACAACCTCAACAGATCATGCTTCACTTCCTCCTCCTCCTCTAATTATTCTCCCTAACCCACAAGATCGAAGAATTGAAAGGTTCAATGTCACTAAAGCTCTATTGGAAATGAAACATGAAGATGGTAAACCCGTGTGTGCCCACATTCTAGGAATGAAATCACACATCGATAGGTTGATAATGTTGGTTGCGTCATTCCCGGATAAGTTGGCTGTGAGTTGGGTTTTGCAGTCACTTCCTGAATCATATAATGAGTTCAAAAGAAAGTATTATATGATGGATCATGAAGATAACCTCTTTGACCTAACTTACATGCTCATTGTTGCTGAATCAGAAATGATTTGGAAAAGCAATGGAGCATATTTGTTGGGAAATTCAACCAACCATGTTTCCGAGGACGGTCTAGGAGAACCGACCTGCGTTTGCTGCCAAGAGAAAGGGCGTTGGATACAAGTCTGCCCTAAGAGCCTGAAGAGTCCAGAAGATGGGAGAGTCAAAGAGTATGGCTGTGCTTCAGGTAAAATCCACTGTCTAACTCCATTAAGTTCCTATTCGTTGATTCTTAATACATGATGTGATAAGGTTGCATTTGAATGTTTTGCAGGTTCAGTGAAAAGAGAGGAAGCCTGATGGAAAAGCAAGATAAATCTAATCACGAAGAAATGGATCTCGATCGCATGGATTTGAAGATTAGATTTTGAGCTTAGAAAGTTATGATAGAGTTGTTAGGAATTTTTTCTACATAGTTTTTCAGTTGATTTTTCATTGTAAGGACAAATGTTTTCCGCTGCTTTTATGAATAAAATAAAGTTTGTTTGACGTATTTATTTATTTAATTATTTCCTTGCAATGAAATCGTTATGAAAAATTGATGCTTACATATTTCTACAACAAATGGATGTGATTCTTAATGGTGTTAATAGTGGAAATGTCAAGGATTTACCAAATAGGGAAAGTTTTTCATCTTCCAAGTTTCAAGTGGACAGAAACTTGGAATCATGAAACTTGGTTACATGATGAATGAGAAATTTCATATTTGGAAATTAGACTAATTCATTGACAAAGTGTCAAGTGAAGGACTAGGAGATCAAGTACACAAAGTTGTGTGTCGATCAAGTCCACCACAATGGTAACAAAGATATTCGTCATGATTTACTAAGGGATTAGTAAATATGATTATACTTATAAGATTAAGTGTAATTCTGAATTAATTGAAAAGGTTTAAATCAATAGTAGAAAGAATAAAAGAATCAAGTAGGCAGAAAGATAAAAGTTTCTCTATTCTAAGAAGAAGGGATAGTACCTTTTATGCTTTATGATATGTCTTAATGATTAAGAACCATATCTCAATTGATCCTCTAAGTAAATCTTAGTACAATTGCATGTCTAAGGAGAGGAATCAAAAATTAAAGAAATGGTTAAATCAAGAAGTCAATCATACTTCATTCCAAAGCAATTCTTAGAGTTAAGATTGTAATATTGAGTGACAAGTCTTAAGAAGGTTTATAACATTCATCAAATGTAGAGTGTGGAAAAAGGTTTTCTTATTCTCGCACATTTGAAATTGGAAAGTTGTGATGTCTTGGATAAGAGAAAGACCAACTAGGACCAATTTTATGAAATGTTTTGTCTTGATAAAGGCTACACTAACTTTTGAATATTTGTTTGTCAAGAAATGTTTATTGACAAGAGAATCTTATATGTCAAGGAGTCAGTGGGAGTCTTAATGGTCTTGAAAGGTTTCAAGAACAAATCAAGAATAAACCTTATCAATCATCACTAGCACACGAGTAGAGGTTTACAACCTATCGTGTTGACATTACCTTGTTTCTATGCCGTTCCAATTGAGTTAATTATGCATGTGAGCCCTATGAGTTCTCATTTGAATGCATAAAAGGCAAGGACCTTGATCACTTGAAAGTACATTGATACGAAAGGGTGAGCTGCTTAACTACTTGGAAGATATGGTGGGCAGCTATGTTGCCATAAGGTAAGAAATCAAGATTAAGAAAGTTCGGTCCATATGAGTTCGAATTTGTCGTAAACTTTGGTTTAGACAAATTCACATGGATAGGAACACATACACCATTAAAATCTAAGTGTCATAAGATTCCCTCTTTCATGAAAATGACTGTGAGGAAATGCATTCACTAAGGAAGATTTTAAGAAGATAATGATTGTGAAAAATTGTATTCTCGAATTCGATTATGGTTACGGTATCCCTTTCCATGATTCGAATTGTGAGATTTGGCAATTAGTCTGAATTGTTTAAGATACACATATAAACTATCTAAGGCAAAGGTGTATAAGTTTAAGAAGCCTTGTTAAAAGATTATCAAATCATTGGGTATTAGAAATATGAACGTAAAGAAATTTAATAGGCATTGTCTTTCTGAAAGTTAAGCTGTTTCTGAATACATGTCATAGCTAGTGGGAGCATAAGTTTTATGTTTGTAATAATCATCGTGATAGTGGGAGCATAAATATTATGATTGCATGATTATTAAGGCAAGTATTGCAAGTTAGCAGTATTAATTATAGAAAACAAGAGTCATATTTTGCAAAGTTGTAAGGGTTGAATAGTTGTTTTGCTATAATTAAGGGAGAGAATATTATGCTTCATTTCAAATCTAAAGGCTTAGGTTATGGAATGTTAATAAATTAAGTCAATGAAACATAGTGCATTCTTAAAAATTCGATTATGATTACGACATTCCTCTTCATATTTCGAATTGAGAGAAAGTAGCACATAAAATATTATGGCAGAAGATTGATAAAGTATCGAATCTTTATGTAAGACATTATGCATCGTTTCGCATACGCTTCGGTTATAGGATCGATGTCAAATGCTATAATATTTGACCATTCTAAAATTTTCCAAATGTCTAGTGCATTTAGAGGGAAAAGGAGAAGAATTGGTTTTGACTAAGATAATTAGACAACTATCAAAGGACAATCCAAAGTTCGTCGAGGATTGGTCGCTTATGAGTAGTTGGAAGCATGATATTGGATGGATCATATCGACATTATTATGAATAGAAAAGATTCTATCAAGAATGAGTTGTCATATGGAAAAACATGGAAATGTTTCCATATTGGGAGTTGGATATTGAAAGTCTGTGTCTAGGTTAGAAATTTTATGCAAAAGGATGTTCAAAGGAATGTACCTTGAATGAGAGACATCACATCTAAGGAATTGTATTGTAACAATCTCCGATAGAGGACTTTGTAATTTCATTGGCAATGGTCATTGTGACTTTTGTGCTATGACATTACAAAAGGATCATTGCATAAAATGTTAGAATCTAACATATTCTATAAGTGGCAAGAATTTGATATTCTTTCACTTATGAAAAAAGGATTAGGAGTTGTGAAATGAGTATGATTGGAAATGTGTTCATATGATCTATTTCACAAAGTAAGAACCATTGGTAAACATTGTGTACATGCTAAGAGCATGGGACAAGTGTTGTAATTATTCAAGTAAGAAGTTGATTACCCGAAACGACAAATAATGAGTAATCGATATGGTGATAAATAAAAGGTGTTTTATTTATACTCAAAGGTTTGAGGCCATATGGGATTAGTATTATTCATGTGTTTCACTTTGCATGTTTTGACTTCATGAATAATTTAATTGGTTGAGAACAGTCAAATTATTCAAACGGGCCACAGTCGTTCATATGTTGGAAGTAGATATGAATGAAGACTTTCGTGAATTGGTGTGTGGATTGTATAAAGACAATTAGACATAAGCAAATGTTTGCTGCAACGTTCATGAGTGCTTATGAATATGATTTGAGCATTGGATTATAACCACGCTCACTTGGATCACTTCATGGATTGTATCACGAGTGATTGGTGAGACGATAATATATTATATTCTTGAAACCGGGATGTGTAAGTTGTATCTTGCGAGTCGGTTGCACATTGATAATATGTAAACGCACCAGTAACTTGGTGTTATAAAACATATTGTTGTGTGTGATTTGGTGAGTGAGTGCAAGCGAGCATTGAGTCAAAGTTTATCCGTTCCTTTTATCCAAAGTAGGATAAAAGTGATATTTGTGGGCCCCTCGATGATTTAGTGATGGCACCTAAGTGCTTGGCCAAGTCGGGACTAATTTGATGTGTTCAAATTGTAGTCTATTGTCAGTCGTCATAAATCTGAATTCGGGAAACAGCACATAGACAGAGAGAATGATTTAGATCCATGTCTCAGTCTATATGATATCTAGAATGGAGGAATATATGATCCCTTATCTTAAGGACACGCGTATCTGATAAGATCAGAGTTGATAGCGGCTTTGGAAAGCTACGATTGCAGATCAGGATCTGAAGTCATACGCAGAATAGTTATTAGACTTATCCAAGTGTGAGACTGTTGGATTAGTGTCTAAGTCCATAACTATTTTGGTATGTACTTGACCCGATGGTGCATGGTCCTTTTGGGTCGCCTTCATCAAAGCAACTTGATAGGATGAATAATGGAGAGAAAGGATTAAATATGATTTATTAATATATTATGGGAATAATATATTAAAGGAGAAATCATATTTTTTAATTAATATTAGTCAAGAATTAATTAGTAATTAGTTTTGTGACTAAAAGAGATTAATTAAACTTAAGGGACTAGAACTGTCAATTGTATGATAGTTGAATATTGAGCTAATGGACACCATATTAAAGGGGTGGACGAATTCTATGGGGAAATCCATTAGAAATCGTCCTAAGGCCTTTAAGGAAGGAGTCAATGGGTTGCTTAGGGCTTAAGCATCCAAATTAGGGTTTCCTTGTTAGATAACCCTAATAGTCTCACTATTTAAGGAACCCTTATGCCCCAAAAACGTGGACAAGACTTCTTCTAGGGTTTCCACACTTTTTGGGCAGCCTCCTTCTCTTCTCCTCTTCATCCTCTTTCTCTTGGTGTTTGTGAACCATTAGAGGAGTGACATTTGTGACTCTTAGCTTTCTAAAGTCCATACAAGAAGGATTTGAGATTGTTATTGCTACATAACAATCAAGGTATGATCTAAACCCTAATTTATATGTTTTATTGATTATCATATGCTAGATCTAGGGTTTATAGTCTTGGATGAATTGTGTACAATAGAGAAACCTAGATCCAAGAATTAGGGTTCGTATGAGCACATAGGATGTTCTTATTGCCAAAACCCATCAGTTTCGACACTACATGAACATGAAATGACGGTTTCTCTCTCCACTCATCATTCTCATATATAACGCTCTGAGACGGTTTGTTTTTTCTCACCGCAAACACAGTTCTTGAATTTTCAAAGAAAAAAGCAATCAAAGCCTTCTACTATTTATCTTCTTCTTTAAATCTTCCATGGATTCTTCAAAAAAACATTTCATTTGCTTATCAATCTACATCAGTGATCATGTTGGTAGTCAAACCTAACCAAAACCTCATCATTGATCTTGACGCCTCCCGCTACAATACCCAGATCAGGCCCTTGATTGAATATCTGAAGTACTCACCACTGATGAAAGCATTAACCATGTCTAAATATGCTCCACTACTATCTACAACAAAATTTGAAGTTTCAAATTACAAGACCTCGATCACAAAGCCCAATTTCTGCAAATTTCTAGAGCATGTCTTGCTTGATGTCAATGTTGATCCTGAGTCGATTCCAACCACTTCCCTGATTGATATGTTCTACCAAATGGGCTACAATGGCGACATCTCACTACTATCCAAGTTCAGGAAACCCTTCCTTCCTCTGCTGTGGAATGGGTTATTCACTTTACTATTCAAAAGTTTGTCAGGACGGATTTATGGTTCTAATAGTGCAAGCAAGTTGTTCTACACCCTAATCTATGGATTATACCATGCATCAATCTTGACTATGGGTATGTTCTTTGGGCTCAACTCATTCAAAGCACCAGTTCCTCCACTCACCAGATAGAAATTTCATGTCCCCATTTCTGGTCGATAGTGGCCAATTGGGCCCTACGTCATTTCAAAGTCCCTCTGATGCAAGATTCCCTAATGGAAGAGATTCGGAAACTCCAAACGTCTACATTTGTGATGTCGGATCCCAGAATATTTGATTTTAATGGTTCAATTCCAGACGAAATGTTGGAAAGGGTTCCAATTGACAACGCCATTGTGAGAGATTATCAGAAGTTACCCTCTTCTGGTGTTCAATCGATGCCTGCCGAACTAAGGAAGATGATTGATGATGGCAACAAAGCAAAGCGTGGTGGGAAAAAGAAGGAAAAAGTTGCGCCTACGGAAACCGTCAGAGTTCCAAAGAAAAAAAAAGAAGCCAGTAAAGAAACTTAGAACTCCATCTCTCGTAATTCAAGAGAAATCAGAAGAGAGAACAGTAACAAAAGCTTAGGAGGATGTCACACTCCGAAATGAAGAGGAAGATACCTCCCACACTTTTGAACCTCAAATTATAGAGACAATTCAGAAGGTATCCACTCCATCTTCATCATCCATTCCTACTTCTAATATATTTGAATCCCTTCTTTGAGAACCATTCGTTAACCTTACGACTCCTCCACCTCCACCTCCATTCAATCCACCATCCTCCATAACAACCTCACCAATCACCTCCATAATTCCAATCTCATCGATCCCTTCACACTCACAAACACATTCTATTGAGACTTAACTTCCTCAAGTCTCAATCCCTCTTTCGGTAGGGCTATTAGTATTCTAACACTCCTAAGTGTACATGGAACCCTAAATACCTTGGATCTATGTTTTCTCTATTATACATGCAAATAAGAACTTTCCAAGGTATTATCCTAATCTAGCATACAAAACAATAAATATAACAAGATAGAATACATACCTCTTTGATGTAGAAAGTCTTCATGAAGCTTGAGTGCCTAGTGCCCCAAGTGTGACACCTCAAATGGTTCACACAACACCAAATACTCTTGGAATAACTTGAGAGAAATCTACACTTCATCAAATCGGCTAGCCCTTCATATTCACACTAGTGACCGATTTTGTCAAGAATAAGATCTTTATATAGTGTTACAATTAGGGTAAACTCTAATTGTCATGACTTTCCATTTCCTTGGATCCATGGGTTCAAATACACCATGGAGCATCCATGGACCATCCTATGGGTTTTAGCCCAACTTGATTATCCATGGAGCATTAGCCCACTATACAAGTATGGATGATTTACACAATCAACCCATATATTTAATTAGTCTTCTTTTGATCACTTAATTAATCCTAGATTAATTCTTGATCAATACTAATTAAATAATCATATTATTCTTATTATTAATATACTAGAACTTATAATATATTAATAACCATAAGTGTCTTATTTCTCTCATTATAGTTTATCCAAGTGCATGATGCCATGCAACCCAAATGGACCATGTCGGGTCGGGTCAAGTCTTACCAATTATAGTTATGGACTTAGACATTAATCCAACAGTCTCCCACTTGGATAAGTCTAAAACTATTATTGCGTATGACTTCAGGAACCAACTGGAAATCATAGCTCTCAAAAGCTTCTGTTGAACTCTGACCTTGTAGATGAACTCTGACCTTTGTCAATGACTTGTCCATTAGATAAGGGATCATATATTCCTCCATTCTAGATATCATATGGACTGAGATATGGATTATAATCATTCTCTCTGTCCATTTGTTGTTTCCCGATTTCTGATTTATGACGACTGACTAATTGAACAAATCAAATCAGTCCTGGCCCGGCCGAGCACTTCCATTTGTCATCATCAAATCATCGAGGGGCCCATAGATATCGCTTTTATCCCAAAGGTAAAAGGAATGGATAAACTTCGACTCATATGGCTTGTTCTACTACTTGTTGAATCATACATAAAGGCACGTTTTATAGCACCGAGTTACCAAATGCGTTTTCGTGCAATCAATGTACTATCAACTCATAGTAACAACTCATATCTCTAGGTTTGAAGAATATAAAATATTATCGTCTCATGATCACTCATGATAAAATCCATGAAGTGATTCCAATGAGCGCGTGTTGAATCCAATACTCAGAACTTATGAGCACTCATGAGTGTTGTAGCCCTTTGTCCAACACCTTAGACCTCTACAAGCCAACCCATGACAGTCTTAATTCATATCTACTTCCAACATATGACCGACTGTGGATGGTTTGAATAACTTAGTCATTCCGGAAGAATAACCCAGTTTATTCAGGAAGTCAAAACATGCAAAGTGAAACACAATAATAATTGAATCCAATATGGTATCAAAACCTATGAACATAAATAAAACACATTTTATTTATCACCATATGATTACACATTATTCATTGTATACTGTTTCAGCTATCAACTTTATTCTTGAATTTAAAACAATAGTTGTCCCATGCTCCAAGCACATACACTATGTTTTCTAAACACTAGTCATGCCACACACCAAGTATGCATACTATGTTTGTCTATGATCTTTACTTTGTGAGCTAGATCAATTGAACATAACTTCAATGATTCTCTTTTCACACTCCCAAATCCTTACTGCAAATGCAAGAATTCCAAATTCATGCCATTTACTAAAATCTGTTAGATTCTAAACTTATATGCATTGATCCTCTTGTAATGATTATGCACAAAGTCAGAAAGACTTGACAACAACCATTACAGAGCATTCCAAAGGAGATCAACTCCTTATAAACATCCTTCTTGCATTAAGTTTCCTAATCTTACACAAATTGAATAATTTCTAACTTTGAAACATTTCCAGATTCCATTTTGACTTATCACTTCTGAACAAGAGTTGCCTCCTTATAGACTATGTCAATATGGTCCTTCCAGAATTATCACTATACTTCCAACTGTCCTTCAGCAACCAATCTTTGGTAAACCTTAGATTGTCCTCGACAATTGTTTATCCTTTTAGTCATATCCAGTTCTAAACCTTTTCCCTTCTTAATGCCCCAGGCATTTGGAAAATTTTAGAAAGGATGAATATAGCACATGTAATCGATCCTATATCCGAAGCATATGGGACACGATTCATGATGTCTCACTTATAGACTAAACCAGTCTTTTGCTATAACATTTCCATTTCTATTTGCCAAGTTCTCATAATTCAGATTATGAAAAGGGATGCCGTAATCATAATCGAATTTTAGAACGCAAATAATGGACTCATATACAAAATTTCCTTATGTTGAGCCATTCCAACATGAAATTCATATATATCCTTGACTAAATGATTAAAACCTCACGATCTAAGCTTATAGATTTGAGATGAAGTATAATTTCCTCTCCTTTAATTATAGCAAAACAACTCTTTCCCAATTGAAACTTTTGTTTTCTATAATTAACATTACTAGCTTGCAATACTTATCATAATTATCATGCTCCCACTTACATGATGATTATTAGCGTAACACTTATGCTCCCACTAGCTTTGAAATGTACTCATAAATCAGCTGACTTTCTTACCAAAGTTCAGATTTTTGATACTAGATTGTTTTGATAAAACTTTATCAAAATCATACACCTTCCCTTAGATAGCACACTTGTGTGTCTAAACAATTATGAAGAGGGATGCCGTAATCATAATGGTTAGACCTTTTTGCGACTTCTCACAAGTCCAGGTTAGTGTGCCGGTAAACCACACACGCTCCACTAACGACTATGAGAATGTAAATATCACAATTGCTATCTAGCTAAAATCTACTTAGTGAAAGTGTTTCCTAACCATCATTTTCATGAATCAGAGAGAAACCTTATGACACTTAGATTTACTGGTGTATGTGTTCTTATCCATGTGAATTGTCAAAACCATAGTCACAAGACAGGGATAATGACAAATCCAAACTCATATGGACTGAACTCAATCTTAATTTCTTGCCACCTGGCAGCTCAAGGGCCTGCCACTACTTCCAAGTTGTTGTGCAACACATTGAGAACTCTAAGAACTCATATGCAAAACCAACTTTAACTGGAATGGGCACAGAATATGTCAACACGATAGGTTATAAACCTCAAGTCGTGTGCTAGTGAAGAACTTCAGGTTTTATTCTTGATTAGTTCTTGATACTTTCAAGACCTTTAAGACTCCCACTGTCCTCTTTACATATAAGACTTTCTTGTCAGCTATTCAAGAGATAGTGTGGATTCTAATCAAGACAAACACTTCACAAAATTGGCCTAAGTTGGTCTTTGTTTTATCCAAAACATCACAACTTACCAATTTCAAATGTACAAGAGTAGAAAACTTTTACTCTTACATTTGACAAGTGTTTTAAACCTTCTTTAAGACATGTCACTCAAATCACAATCTTAGAGTATGACTCCAAGACTTGTATTGGAACAAAGTATGACTCATATTCTTGATTTAGCCACTACACCAATTCATAGTTCCTCTTCTTAGCTATAAGAAAGCACTTAGAGGATGAATTGTGATAAGGTCTCTAAATCATTAAGATGATCATAAAACTGATACGAAAGTACTCTCCCATCTTTTCAGATCTGAGAAACTTCTATCCTTCTGCCTAATTTGATTCTTCTTATTCGCTCTGCCTTACATTGGAGCCTTTTCCAATGTCTCAGAATTACACTTAAGCTTGTAAGTATAACCATATTTACTGAGCTTTAGTAAACTATGACGAATAGTCTTATCAATCTTTTGTGGTGGACTTAATCAGTGCACAAGAATGTGTACTTCATCCCTTAGTCCTTTACTTGACTCACACATCCATGTGAACGAGTAATTAGTCTTACTTTTTCCAATACTTGAAAGTTATCATTCATCATGCTATACAACTTGCATGATTCCAAGTTTCGGTCCAATTGAAACTTGGGTGATGAGAATCTTTCCTTATTTGGTAAATTTTTGACATTACCACAAATGAAAGAATCAATTTCATATTTCCACTCTTGCTATTAATGGTATCTTATAAGCAACACAGATTTTCACAAATGCCATTGTAAGGATACATAAAATAAATAAAATAAAGATTTCCTTTTATTTTAAAACTTTGCGGAAAAACTTATCCTTACAATCCATATGAAAACTTGTTGTTATCTATTCCTAAACAATATCTCATAACTCCTAAGAAGTAGCTCAAGAATCCGATCTTCAAACTACGCGATAGAAATCCATCTACGCAATCAGACTCAGCATATTCTTTCTTTAAGTTTCTTTACTTTTCTTTGATTCTTAAAACATCAACATGTGACCCAGTCACATCATGTATCAAGAATCTCATATTAGAAACTTAACAGAGTTAGATAGTGGACTTTACCTGAAGTAGAGTCAAACTTATTGACTTCAACATCCTTAGGTAAATTTGGCAGATTCGTAACCAATGTCCCTTCCTTTGGCAATATAAACATATGGACCCTTTGATAATGGTACACGGGACTATCACAGACTTAGCTTTTCTCTTTACCATTTGGTCAATCGAGTTGACTATGGCCGATCCCTTTCCATTGGGAAGAGAATGATTTTCTGGATTTCCTGTGTCACTATTGTCAATGTCCATCAAGTTTTAAGGAAGTTGATCTTAACAAATAGATAAGATCATTAAGGGTCTTGTCATAGTCTGTTTCATAGGTGTCCCAAAGGAACTCACTCTGTGACTTAGAAAGTGATTGAACCACCAACTTTCTCAAGACTTTGACACCCAACTCTCCCGGCTTGTCAATATGTGACTACATCTCCAAGATGTGATCACACCTAGACCTTTCCTTGCCAATAGGGCTTGAGTGACCTTGAACTTGTGGGTTAGGAAGAATAATTGGAGGAGGTGAAAGAAGTATGATTTCCAAGGAACATCATCTTCATTTAGGAAAGCTTGTTTCAAGAGATTTGGGAAGATCATAAATGTCTAAACCAGACATCTTTTGGAAGATATTCAAGATAGTTGATCTTAAGTCCTTAATATGACACCTAGTATGAAATACTAAGGCTAGGACCCAACAAACTATTTTATAACTTAGAAGAGGTATGCCGTAATCCAGGCTATAAAATATTTGAAGGTAGGTGAATGACGATTCACCAATTTCCACCAAGATAAACAAAATGTATTCTTAGGTTTTAATTGGTTTTGAAACTCCTAGATCTTTTGAGATTCATTGAACTATTCAATGGCATGTTTCAATCTCGAGTGTGTCCTTCAGGTTTTGTGACTAGGATGCCGAGGATCACAAAACAAGGTGTCAAGTAACCATGCAAATTACTTGGTACCCTTAAGTGTTTACCCCTCAATCGATGTGCCGGTTAACCACACACGCTCCATCGGTACTATGATAAACATTAAGTTACCCTTTGCCTACCTTGTTAAATACGAGTTAGTGTGCCGGTTAACCACACACGCTCCACTAACCGACTTAAACAAAGTGCAAAGTATAATTTCATGGATTAGCACCTTATTCACATTTTTCCTAAGTAACTAAGATTGGGTATTACTAAGAGTTTAGTTACTTAGTATTTATCATTAATACTTTTAATGAAGGGAGAATTCTAGTCCTGTCAAACCCGTTCGGCTAACGACCCTCCACCAGTCAAGAAAGCGGTGGGTGAGAGTGGACACCCATTATGTTGCCATTTTATAGGCAACAACCTTATACCCACCTTCTAGACCGGCTTCGTCAATGAGGCATACTAGCGGTAACACTGACTTTACTCTTATACACATATATATATATATATATATATATATATATATATATATATATATATATATATATATATATATATCTATATATATATATATATATATATATATATATATTATTAACTTATAATATTATAAAGTATAAGGGTTGAATTTTAACTCTTTAAAATTCTAAGGGCTAACTTGGAATTAAATTATTCATAAGTGAAAACTTTTCAAATTCCAAAACTTGAGGGCAAGTTTTGAAACTATTCAAAACTAATTAATTCCATAACTTATGTGTTTAAAGTAGTTTTAATCCAAAAACTCTTCAAGTTCCATAACTTGAGGACAAGTTATGGAAGACTTTAAACTAATAAAAGAATTAACTTTTCTTTATTTTATAACTTATGGAATTAATTAAGGTTACACTTTATTTATTTATTTATTTATTTATTTATTATTTAATGAAGAGACTCTTGGTCCTCCATAACTTAAGGATAAGTTATGTAGTCATAAAACCATTTTAATTAGAACCAGACTCTTCATTTTTTGTAACCTTTGCCAACTTTTATGAGTTTTATGAAACTTAAATGTGACTTTTCATATAACTTGAGGACAAGTTACAAAAACACATTTTAGAATCAACTCTTAGATTAATTTGGATTGAAAACAACTATTTCACTCAACTTTTCTATTAATCTAAGCAACTCATAAGAACAAGATAATTCAAATCAAACTTTTTCATGTAATTAGTCTAAACCTTAAACTAATACAAAACATGAATCTATTGACAATTATCTTTGAAATTGGATTAGCATGAACATTACCACATCAAAAACAAGTTTATAAGTTCTAAAACAACTTAGGGTAATGTTCCTAGTCCATTTCTAGCCAAAAACCTCGAAAATATGCTGTCTGGGGCTCCTACTCGTCGAGTGCATGAACCTACTCGACGAGTAGGATGATTTTACTCATGGACTCGGCGAGTTCATCAGTGGACTCGGCGTGTCCAGTGCCCAGAAAGCCAAAAAATCGAGTTTTTCAGCAATTTGCATCAAGTATAATTGAAAACAAGCCTAGGCTCTGATACCACTGTAGGGTTATGAGCATTATAACACTCCTAAGTGTACATGCAACCCTAAATACCTTGGATCTATGTTTTCTCTATTATACATGCAAATAAGAACTTTCCATGGTATTATCCTACTCTAGCATACAAAACAATAAACATAACAAGATAGAATACATACCTCTTTGATGTAGAAAGTCTTCATGAAGCTTGAGTGCCTAGTGCCCCAAGTGTGACACCTCAAATGGTTCACACAACACCAAATACACTTGGAATAACTTGAGAGAAATCTACACTTCATCAAATCGGCTAGCCCTTCATATTCACACTAGTGGCCGATTTTGTCAAGAATAAGATCTTTATATAGTGTTACAATTAGGGTAAACCCTAATTGTCATGACTTTCCATTTCCTTGGATCCATGGGTTCAAATACACCATGGAGCATCCATGGACCATCCTTTAAGTTTTAGCCCAACATGATTATCCATGGAGCATTAGCCCACTATACAAGTATGGATGATTTACACAATCAACCCATATATTTAATTAGTCTTCTTTTGATCACTTATTTAATCCTAGATTAATTCTTGATCAATACTAATTAAATAATCTTATTATTCTTATTATTAATATACTAGAACTTATAATATATTAATAACCATAAGTGTCTTATTTCTCTCATTATAGTCTATCCAAGTGCATGATGTCATGCAACCCAAATGGACCATGCCGAGTCGGGTCAAGTCTTACCAATTATAGTTATGGACTTAGACATTAATCCAACACTTTCTTCACCAATAATTACAGATTCCACGATACCCACAACCTCAACTGTCTCAACTCCACTGGGAGTCCCAGCATTCAAATCCGTTTTGGAGGAGATACAAACTCCAAGCATCCCTATCAACGTATCTGATGCAGGGGAAAATGCCAATATCAGTGTGAATAAGAACCCATTGTGGAATTTGTTTTTCATCCCTTTAATCTTAACTTTAACAGTGATGAAGACGAAGCTCCCATGACAAAGGGTCATGTGACATCCCCATTTTTACAGCCAGAAAAGACCGTTTCCATTTCTGCTTTTTTATAAAGATCAAAGTAACTTCTTAAGAAAAGTATTAAGAAATTTGTTCCTAAAAAAATATGATATAAATTTATCAAATCATTTCTTAAATAAATGTATTTTCATTACATTACAAAAACTCGGGATGTCAATCATCAATACAGACCATAAGCATAAGCCAAAAAGAAATAAACATCTTAGGCCACAAAACATATCTGACCTCAATTCCATAATCTCTCTTCAAGTCATCCAACTATGCTTTTGCCACTACCTGTAATACAAGAAACTGAATGGGTCAGGCTGGGGAGCCTGGTGAGCATATACGGTTTTCAAGCCAAAATAAATGTGTTTGTTTTTTTCAACAATCATTAAACCCGATTACCCGTTCCCGTTATCTCTCATAAGGGACCTATCCTAAGGAATTTCATCGGGATGGACACTAATTCTAAGGGGATTCCTCAGCCACACATCTCTGTAAGGCAACCATGGGGGGCGGGGATGGAGTACACCGGTGAACACTTCGTTCACAAACACCTACAGGTTGCGAGCATGTTAGCGTTCCACTTGACTTCCTAGAAAAGTATGTGGTCGTCATCCATACTCCGCAAGATGACTGGAACAACGTCAACATTAAGGCCTCTCATCATTTTATTTCACCACACACCAACTATTTTATCTACCCATGTTCTACCCAACATATTTGTAGATAAAAAATACATACATGGTCCAGATCTGTAAAACAAAGCTTACATCTTTTATCCAGCATAACTTTCAAAGCATAAAATACATATACGGTTAGATCTGAAGAAAAAGTTTAGATCTGAAGGAATGAAGTTCAGATCTTTCATCCAACATAGATCGCGAAGTACATAGTTTAGATCTGAAGAAAAAGTTTAGATCTGAGATGAGAAAGTGTAGATCTGAAGGAAAAAGTTTCAGATCTGAAAGAAAGATGTAGAGATCTTTCATCCAACAAACATCTCAGGTAAACAGATAACATATATATATATACACATAGCACATAATTTATATAAAATACTTCATATTTATGTGTAAGATGAAAGTGACCACACACTCACTTGATACGGAGTAATTTGGACTACACCTCGCTTCTAAAAATAACCTTGTTTGACGAAACCAGGAAGTTTTCTTGAAAATCGGGCTCTATGCGGGCAGAGTTTCAGACTGAAAAACTCTTTTTCTCGGAGACTCCAGGCTCTCTGAGGCTTTCTTCTAGTGCTAGGAGGTTTACCTAGACTTAGGAGGGTGTTAGGGAGGTAGTGAGAGAAAATAGAGAGAGAAAGTAGTGAAAAAGTGAGTAAAAATCTCGGCTGCCCTGGGTCCCCTTTTATAGGCGAGACCTTGGATGTACGCTGGGCGTACCGAGGCTTATACACGGGGCGTACTCCTCGCTCCGTACACACGTGTCCGACTCTCGGTGGTGGTGCCTGGCTTATCTCAGACCACAGAAAAAAGTCAATATGCGAGGCGTAGGGTCCTCGTACGTAGGGCGTACTTGGTACGCGAGGCGTCCGAAGTCTACGTTGGGCATAGCCTCGCATCCAGCTTCGCAAATTGCTCCTCCGATTTATAAATTTATATCTTTCGCATACGAGCTCCGTTTTCGATGTTCTTTATATCCACGTGTAGGCGGGACCGTACTCTACGACTTTCGTTTAGACTTCGTCGGCTAGTTCTTGACCGATTCTAAATTTAATAGTATGAGAAGATTACACTGTTTAACGATCTTGTAAAACTCATAACTTCTACATATGGACTCTGTTTTCGTCTACCTTTTTACCGTTCAGATCCTATTGTCAAGATCCTCGATTCTCGTTTACGTTGTGTCGGTTAAAAATCGTTCGATCTACAATTCAAACTCCAGCTATGCACTGCTGATCCGAAACATAGAAAAAATCACAACTTCCTCATACAAAGTCAGATTAGGGTGTTTTTTCTATGCACGCTCTCGATTTAACGAACACTCCGGCTTCCGTGTAGATCACCAAGGCTAAAAAGTCCTCTATCGTAAATTCACTATTTACGTTACACAGTGTCATGCCGGTTCTGTCGTGAAACTTCGACATGCCGTAACTTCTTCGTTATACCTCGGATTTTGGTGCTCTTTATATGTCCGGAATCCTTGTCACGACCACTACAACTTTCTACATAGATTTCAGGTTTATCTAATATTTTATTTTTGACGCTAATTTTTATCCTTTATTTATTATATTATTATAAACAAGTAATAAGCACACAGAAGCACATAATTCACATAATATTTAAGTAATTCATATTTATTAATTTAAAATGGGTTACAATGGTTGACCTAGACTATTACATCATCGCATCAATGCTTATCCTCGAAACACGGGCATTACAATTCTCTCCCCTTTAGGATGATTTCGTCCCAGAATCATGCATCAGCCAACAAATACGGATAGAGACTCATCATGTCACTCTCCGTTTCCCAGGTGAGATTTGGCCCATTCGAATGTTTCCATCACTAAAGCACTAAGTCGACCATCTTGAGTCGCAACTTCTTCGTCTTACGGTCAACAATCGCTGCTAGCTCTTCGATTAGTCTCTTATTCTCATCCATCCTTATCTTTGAAATCGGAAGTATATCGGGAACTTCTCCCGTGAACTTCCTCAAATAACACACATGGAATATGTTATGAATACCATCTAGTTCTTCGGGTAATTCCAGCTTGTAAGATTGGTTCCCAATCCTTTGAAGAACTTTGAACGGTCCAATAAACCGTGGACTCAACTTTCCTCATTTCCCAAATCTTATGAGTCCCTTCCATGGTGAGACTTCGAGAAAAACTAAATCCCCAACTTCAGATGTCACCGGTCGCCTCTTCTTGTCAGCATAACTCTTTTGACGATCCAGAGTTGCTAACATCCTTTTCCTGATCACTTTCAGCTTTTCAGCAGTCTGATGGACTATCTCGGGGCCCATAAACTGCTTTTCTCTGGCTTCAAGCCAACAAGACGGTGTATGAAACTTTTTTCCATATAAGGCTTGATAAGGTGTCATCTTGATGCTTGAATGGTAACTATTGTTGTAGGAAAACTCTACCAGAGGGAAATGTTCGTCCCAATTACCTTGAAATTCCAGTGTACATGCTCTTAGCATATCCTCTAACGTTTGGATCATTCTTTCGCTTTGACCATTAGTTTGCGGATGGTAGGCTGTACTTAAACACAATTTCGTACCCAATTCCTTTTGTAGACTCCTCCAAAACCTTGACGTGAAACAACTATCACGATCTGATACTATCATTAAAGGAACACCATGAAGTCTTACTACCTCCTTCGCGTAAGCATTTGCGAGCTTATCCATCGACCATCTTTCATTAACTGCTATGAAGTGTGCACTCCTAATGAACCGATCAACGACCACCCAAATCATGTTGTGACCACCTTCGTTATGGGCAGTTTAGTGACAAAATCCATGGTGATGTCTTCCTATTTACCCATGGGTACAGGTAAAGGTTCTAAACTCCCATATGTTTTCTGATGTTGTGCCTTAACTCTCACACATGTCATTCACTTGGCCACATACTTCGCAACATCGAGCTTCATCATCAGCCACTAGTAGTACGGTTTCAGATCCCTATACATTTTTGTGCTTCCGGGATGAATTGAGTACATGGTCTTGTGAGCTTCTTCTATCAGAAGATCTCTCATTCCTCCCGTCTTAGGTACCCAAATCCTATCTTGGATTACCTTTAATCCTTGATTGTTCGTACCGAACACCAGCGTTTTGCCCAAACGCTTTTCTTTTGGGTCATTTTTCTCTAAAGCTTATTCTTTAGCTTTCTTAATACTTTCCACAATCGTTGAGATAACTTCAATTCTTAATGCTCTTGTCCTTCTCCTTTCTAGGCTCACTTTTCGGCTCAAGGCATCAGCTACAACATTTGCTTTACCAGGGTGGTAAAGTATCTTGGCTCAAAACTCTTATGATCAGTGAAAAGCTTGCACTTCATGCCGTAAAGATAATGTCTCCATATCTTTAGTGCAAATACTACCTCCGCCAACTCCAGATCATGAGTGGGGTAGTTCTTTTCGTGTTCTTTCAATTGTCTCGATGCATATACTATCACCTTATCCCTTTAGATCAGAACACAACCTAACCCAATTCCAGATGCATCACTATAAACTGCGAAGTCTTCAACTCCATCGGGTAGAGAAAGATTTGGTGCTTCACATAGCTTCTTCTTTAACTTCTCAAATACTTCTTCGTGCTTCTCATTCCAGGTATATGTTGCTCCTTTAGGGATCAAAGCGGTCAACATAACAACTATTTGTAACATCCGGAATTCCACGTATTATATTTATCATTTATTTTTTTGAGAAAAAGAGAGGGACTCGACGAGTTGAGTCGTAGACTCGTCGAGTAGGACCGCGACTGCTGACTGGATTAATGAATGGACTTGATGAGTCAGAAAGGGTGGACTCGACGAGTCCGCGCTATGGAGTGAAACCCTAATTTTCGGGGTCTGTTTGCGGCAACCAGTCCAGAGAGAGATACCCTAGCAATTGTTAGCGAGTTGTGAGAGAGTTTGAGCCTTTTTGATCATTTTTGGTGTGATTATGCAAAGGAGGAAGTGTTTCTAGGAATGGGAGGTGAAGAGGATTGCATTTCAGTGGGTTTTCAGCTTAGATCTTCAAGTTTGAGGTAGCTATTCGACCCCATCCTTCTGTTTTGCTTATAGGCATTGAATTTAGGGTTTTCTATACACTTTTATGGCTTGTTTAATTGAGTATAGTGTCCCATTAAGTGCTAAACTCTAGATTTGGACCTTTTGAGGTCCAGAGAGCCTGAACCATTCTGCTTTTTGTGGTTCTATGGAGAAAATGGACATAGGTTGCCATGTTAGAGGGGATTTCACCACAATAAGCCTTGGGAGCATTGCATGTGTAGCAAGATTCGACCTTTACGTGGTTATTAGTCATGGGGGAGCTAGATCTATAAATTAGTGAAGTAGATCTTACCTCAAGAGGTCAGATGAGTGTTCTCATGGGAGCAACACGCCGAGTTCATAAGTGGACTCGACGATTCGAGTCGGGGTTGCCCCGCAATTCGTTGCTGAGTAACCCGACGAGTAGAGAGGGAACTCTTCGTGCCAAGTGGGGCTTGATAGGATTCAGAGGGCCAGTGTGGACTCGCTGAGTCACCTGAGTGCACTCAAAGAGTCTGGTCAAAGTTTGACCGTTGACTTTTGTTGACTTTTAGGGTTTAGTCAGTGTTTCGACTTATGAGAAATTAGAGGGGTAGAATGGTCTTTTACCCTTCTTAGAGAACTTATAGAGAAGGGTTAGCCTAGCCTTTAGAAGTTGTATTAACTAGAGTAATTATTTATGTGATTAGGCGGAGGCTAGTGTAGTATTTCAGAGTTCGAGGTTTATCGAGTTACCCGAGGTGAGTCTTCTCACTATACTTTACCTAGAGTGGTAATTAGAGTTATGTGACAGAGTATATGGTATGTTATGTGTTATCTATGTAATTATGTGATATATGTGATTCAGAGTTTATAGAGTTAGGATCAACTGGTCCACAGAGTTAGGACTAGAGGGTCCACATAGTTTTGGGACTGGAGGGTCCCATTAAGACATTTTGACCAGAGGGTCATACAGAGTTATAGCCTCGAGTGGCTAATATGTGTTGCATGTGGTATTTTGAGGAACTCACTATGCATTTATGCTTACAGTGTTTGGTTTTATGTGTTTCAGGTACCAGTGAGGATCACAGAAAGGCGTCGGCACGATCAGTACACACATGAGGAGTTTTTATACATTATGATCTTGGGTTGTGTTATATGGATTGATATGTGAAACAATGAGATTTTATAATATTTATGAATGAAAATATGTTTTTAAAATGTGAAAAATTGTTTGAAAATTACGGTGTTACAAGTTGGTATTAGAGCCTTGGTTTAAGGGATTCGGATGCACCTTCGAGCGCATTTGAACTCAAACTGAGGATTTCAAGAATTTTTCGAAATAAAACAATTTTTTCTAAAAGAGTAAACAAAGGTTTTGAAAAGAGCAGAGTAGAGCAGTGTGTACGATCAGCCAGCTCCCGAACGGTGATTTCCCAAAATACCCTTATATTATGTGTTATGAGATGTGAGATAATATGTCATGCATGCTAGAGTAGGCTTGGTATTCTTATTAGGACTAGAGTGGCCTGATTTGTGACGCCTTAGCCTATGGGTTTTGCTGCTAGGAGATGCTTGAGAGTGAGTAGATAGCGGCGAGGAGCATATGGGAGATCTGCTAGAGAGTAGACTATGCATAGTGAGAGTAGAGTACTTGGAATTTGGAATCCAAGGAGGAGGACTTGGGGTGAATATTGATGCGGTGTGGACGGTAGTATTGGGCCCGTACTACTGAAGACGCCGGATCAGTATGCAACCCAACTAAGAATCCTTAAGGTACCAGAGATCGAGTAGGAATGGGATATCAAGTGTATGTACACTCGAGCGAGTCTCTGATATTTTGTGTTGTATTTCAGAGAGACATCATGGTTGGGACATGCCACACACCTGAGAGCAGTGGTGTTAGTAATGAGGAGATCCGCAAGTTCATTCATGAGGAGGTGGTTGCTGCCATCCGAGCAGAGATTCCAGAGATGTTTGGGTCTATTAAGACCATGATGATTGAGACTTTTGATGAGAGATACGCAGCGGTTAGTGAGGTTGCAGCTGCTGCAGCTGTTGTTGCTGCCAGATCTCAGGGTGGTGTTTCGTTGTTGTTCCGAGAGTTTAGCAACACGAAGCCACCATAGTTCGATGGGATGCAGGATCTGATTGATGCGATGAGATGGGTTTCTGAAATTGAGGGATGCTTCTATACGTGTTCATGTCTGGAGCATATGAGGGTTCGGTTCGTGCTGAACCAGCTTCGCTTGGGAGCGAAGGACTGGTGGAAGTTTGTTACAGCGCACTATTCGCCTGATGAGCTTGTTGCGGTGACCTGGGAGAGGTTCATCGCCATATTCCGTGATGAGTACGTTCTCCCGGTGGAGAGGGATCGATTGGCCCAGGATTTTCTGACCCTCAAGCAGGGTACTGAGTCTGTTACTGTGATCACCAGGATGTTCCTAGAGAGGGAGATGTTCTTCCCTGAGCACGTGTCTACCGAGCAGGCACGTATGAGTCGGTATCTGAGTATTTTGAGGAGGGACATCCGAGAGTTCATGGAAAACTTGTCGTACTGGACATTTGCCGAGCTCCAGGCAAATGCTTGGAAGAGAGAGATAGAGTTGGAAACTCAGTTTAGAGAGGAGACGGAGTCTTAGGGGAGGGATCGGCGGCCGACTCAGTCCTAGCCGGCAGCCAAGCAGGCCAAGCCCGCCGATTCGAGATCAGGGAACCAAAAGGGCCGCACTTGTGGCAAGTGCGGCAAGGGTCATGAGGGGGTTTGTAGAGCAGGGTCTTGTTATAAGTGTGGCAAGGAGGGGCACATGGACAAGGATTGCCCCAATGGGTTTGCAGTCTGTTTTCATTGCAACCAGACCGAACACCAGAAGGACGAGTATCCGCAGTTGTGGGGTCATCCTAGGGAGCATCGCAAGGATCTACCCCTGCTTCCATTCGAGCTGCAGAGAGTGGGCCAGTGAAGGCCGAGGCGCCAAAGGCTCGTGGGAGAGCCTTCCAGTTGATAGCGGAGGAGGTCCGCGCAGTGCCAGATGTTGTGGCTGGTATGTATTCTTTCATCTATTTATTTTGAGTTTGTGGTGTTATTCTTATATTATGATATGGGTAGGTACATTTCTTGTGAGTTATGTACCTGCTTTGGTGTTATTTGACTCGGGTGCGAGTCAGTCTTTTGTGTCGTTAGCCTTTAGTTAGCATATTAGTATTGGTCGAGAGGCATTGAGTCGACCTTTGCGAGTTTCCATAGCTGACGAGAGAGTGGTGTATGCCACTGATGTGATCTGAGGATGTGTACTCGATATCTTCGGCGTTGAGTTTCCGATTGATTTGGTCCCGATTGTGATGGGAGATGTCAACGTCATTATAGGCATGGACTGGTTGAGCAGGTTTGGGGAGATTATCGACTACGAGCGGAAGCTGGAGACCTTATGAGACCCTAGTGGGGGAGTTCTTACGGTTTATGGCGAGGGAACCCATTCTGGGTCAGTATTTTGTTCGGCCGCTAGAGCGAGGCAGAGCCTACAGCAGGGCTGTAGCGGGTTTGTGGCTTATGTAATGGATACGAGAGTAGATGCAGAGAGACCGAGGTCGATAGATGAGGTCCCGATAATGCGTGAGTTCCTAGATGTTTTTTTCGAAGAGTTGCCAGGAGTGCCTCCCGAGAGGCAGGTGGAGTTCCGTATCGATTTGGTTACGGGGGCATCTCCTATCGCCAAGGCGCCCTATAGCCTTGCGCCTCTAGAGATGCAGGAGTTATCCTCGCAGCTTCAGGAGCAGCTGGGAAAGGGGTTTCTACGGCCGAGTAGCTCACCGTGGGGAGCGCCGATCCTTTTTGTCATGAAAAAGGATGGTTCACACTGGATGTGCATTGATTATCGGGAGTTGAACAAGTTGCGGTCAAGAACCGTTACCCATTACTGAGGATCGACGATTCGTTTAATCAGTTGCAGGGAGCGTCTTGTTTCTCCAAGATTGATCTTAGGTCTGGATATCATCAGATGAGAGTGCGTGAGGAGGATATCCAGAAGACAACACTTAAGACTCGTTATGGGCATTACGAGTTCGTGGTGATGCCTTTCGAGCTCACCAATGCACCAGTAGTGATCATGGATCTCATGAATAGAGTGTGCAGGCCGATGTTGGATCGTTCGGTGATCGTGTTCATTGATGATATATTGGTGTATTCGAGATTCAGAGAGCAGCATGAAGAGCATTTGAGGGATATCCTCGGAGTTCTAAGATCGGAGAGGCTTTACGCCAAATTCTCCAAGTGCGATTTCTGGTTACGAAAGGTCCAGTTCTTAGGACACCTCGTCAAACCAGAATGGGATATTGGTCGATTCGGCCAAGATTGAGGCGGTGATGAGATGGGAGGTGCCGAGATCCCCCTCAGAGATCAGGAGTTTTCTGGGGTTGGCCGGCTATTATCAGAGATTTATCAAAGATTTCTCCAAGATTGTTGTTCCTCTCACCAGGTTGACCCGGAAGGGCGTGTCATTCAGTTGGGGCCTAGAGCAGCAGGCCTCATTCGAGACACTTCGACAGCGATTATGCGAAGCCCCAGTAATAGCCCTTCCGAAGGGGATGTAGGATTTTGTGGTGTATTGTAACACGTCAATATCAGGATTGGGTGCGGTGCTGATGCATAGAGGTCATGTGATAGCATACGCATCGAGGCAGTTGAAGCCTCATGAGACGAGAGGGACTCGACGAGTTGAAAAAGAGTGGGACTCGACGAGTTGAGTTGTAGACTCGTTGAGTAGGACCGCGACTGCTAACTGGATCAATGAATGGACTCGACGAGTCAGAAAGGGTGGACTCGACGATTCGGCGCTGTGGAGTGAAACCCTAATTTTCGGGGTCTGTTTACGGCTACCAGTCCAGAGAGAGATACCCTAGCGATTGTGAGCGAGTTTGAGCCTTTTTGATCATTTTTGGTGTGATTTGGCAAAGGAGGAAGTGTTTCCAGCTAAAGGAGGTTAAGAGGATTGCATTTCAATGGGTTTTCAGCTTGGATCTTCAAGTTTGAGGTAGCTATTCGACCCCATCCCTCTGTTTTGCTTATGGGCATTGAATTTAGGGTTTTCGATACCCTTCTATGGCTTGTTTAGTTGAGTATAGTGTCCCATTAAGTGCTAAACTCTAGATCTGGACCTTTAGAGGTCCAGAGAGCCTGAACCATTCTGCCTTTTGTGGTTCTATGGAGGAAATGGACATAGGTTGCCATGTTAGAGGGGATTTCACTAAAATAAGCCTTGGGAGAATTGCATGTGTAGCAAGATTCGACCTTTACGTGGTTATTGGTCATGGGGGAGCTAGATCTATAAATTAGTGAAGCAGATCTGACCTCAAGAGGTCAGATGAGTGTTGTCATGGGAGCAACTCGCCGAGTTCATAAGTGGACTCGACGAGTCGAGTCGGGGTTGCCCCGTGATTCGTTGTTGAGTAACCCGACGAGTGGAGAGGGAACTCGTCGTGCCAAGTGGGGCTTGAGAGGATTCAGAGGGCCAGTGTGGACTCGCCGAGTCGCCCGAGTGCACTCGACGAGTCGGGTCAAAGTTTGACCGTTGACTTTTGTTGACTTTTAGGGTTTAGTCAGTGTTTGGACTTATGAGCCAATATAAGGGTAGAATGGTCTTTTACCCTTCTTAGAGAGCTTATAGATAAGGGTTATCCTAGCCTGTAGAAGTTCTATTAATTAGAGTAACTATTTATGTGAATAGGTGGAGGCTAGTGCAGTATTTCAGAGTTCGAGGTTTACCGAGTTACCCGAGGTGAGTCTTCTCACTATACTTACCTAGAGTGGTAATTAGAGTTATGTGAAAGAGTATATTGTATGTTATGTGTTATCTATGTAATTATGTGATATATGTGATTCAGAGTTTACAGAGTTAGGATCGAATGGTCCACAGAGTTATGAGATTGGAGGGTCCCACTAAGACACTTTGACCAGAGAGTCATATAGAGTTATAGCCTCTAGTGGCTAATATGTGTTGCATGTGGTATTTTGGGGAACTCACTAAGCATTTATGCTTACAGTGTTTAGTGTTATGTGTTTCAGGTACCAGTGAGGATCGCGGGAAGGTGCCGGCATGATCAGTACACACATGAGGAGTTTTTATACATTATGATCTTGGGTTGTGTTATATGGATTGATATGTGAAACAATGATATTTTATAATATTTATGAATGAAAATATGTTTTTAAAATGTGAAAAATTGTTTGAAAATTACGGTGTTACACTATCAAAGAAAAGCCCTGGATAAACCTTCGGTAATATCCGGCTAATCCCAGAAAGCTTCAGATCTCCGTGGGACTTTTCTGTCGCTCCCACTTCATTACAGCTTCAATATTGGCAGCGTCAACCATGATCTCTTCTTGGTTAACCACATGACCCAAGAATTGGACTTCTCGAATCCAAAAATCACATTTGGAGAACTTTGCGTATAGCTTCTCCTTCTTCAAAACTTCTAGAACTTCTCGTAGATGCTTGCCATGCTCCTGCTCGCTTTTTGAGTAAGCCAGAATGTCATCCATGAACACTATCACGGATTTATCGAGGAATGGTTTACAAACCCTGTTCATCAAATCCATGAATACTGTTGGAGCATTGGTCAGTCCAAATGACATAACCAAGAACTCATAGTGTCTGTATCTTGTTCGGAACGCGGTTTTCTCAGTATATTGTTCTTGCACATTCAGCTGATGATACCCTGACCTAAGATCGACCTTGAAGAAATAACTCGAACCTTGCAGCTGATCTAAAAGTTCATCAATCCTCGACAATGAGTATTTGTTCTTCACAGTTGCCTTGTTCAACTCTCTGTAATCTATGCACATCCCCATGCTTCCATCTTTCTTCTTCACGAATAACACCGGAGCTCCCCAAGGTGATAAACTAGGTCTAATGAAACCATTGTCCAACAACTCCTGAAGTTGCTACATAAGTTCCTTCATCTCCGTCGGTGCTAATCGGTATGGTGCTTTTGCTATTGGTGTTGTTATTGGTAACAAGTCTATTCGGAACTCCACTTGTCTATCAAGGGGCAATCCAAGAAGATCTTCGGGAAAGAGTTCCAAATAGTCACACACCACTGGTATATTTTGCATCTTCTTCTTCTATTTCTTAGAATCGATCACAAATGCCAAGTATGATGTGTATCCTTTGGACAAACATTTTATGGCTTTCATTAGGGAAATGATTCCAGAATTCACTCTACATTTGTCCCCATAGACCACAAATGACTCCTTCCTAGGCGGGTTTACTCTTACTATCTTCTTCTTGCACAGTATCTCAGCATCATTGGCACCAAGCCAATCCATTACCAGTATGATATCGAAACCATTTAGCTCAATGGGCAACAACTCCTCGTGGAATTCGTTTCCGTTCAGGTCGATGATGATATTCCTAATGTAATCGCTAACAGGTATGAATTTGCCACTGGCAACTTCTACAACTAGAGCAACATCAAGTTTTTCTATAGGCAATGCTAGTCTTCCGCCAAATATATGTGATATAAAGGACTAATTTGCTCCAGAATCGAACAATATATTGACAGGTAATCCATTTATAAGAAAGGTACCTGAAGCGACGTCTGTTGCTTCCTTCGCGGCTTCCAGTGTCATCTGGAAAGCTCTGGCTTTTGGCTTTGGTAAGACATTAGGCCTTGCTACGTCCTTCTTCTTCAGGCAGTCCCTCAAAAGGTGCCCTTCCTCATTACAACCATAACAAACTTTCTTGTTGAACCTACACTCGTTGGCATAGTGCCCAGGCTTCCCATATTTAAAACAAGTGACCTCCCCGTTACATTTCCCATGATGTTTCTTTTTTCACTTTTCGCACCATTTCGCTTCACCTCCTCCTCCTCTCGAACCAGAATTTGAGGATTTACTTTTCTTGTTGGATCTCGAAGATCCCTCGAACTTCCTCTTCTCACCCACCTCAGTTTTTTCCAGACCCCTTTCCTTTAATTGGGTCTCAACATTCTTGGCTGCTCTAACGACTGCCTTAAACGTGCTTGCCATTTTGACTGTTGGGCCAAAGTCTGACGGCAATCTGTAAGCAAAATTTTCTATCTTAGCAAGCTCAATCGACACCAGGTATGGAAATAACTTCATCTTCTCGGTAAACGCAGTAGCATAGTCTTCAATGCTTATTTTCCCTTTTTTAAGTTTTGGAACTCATTGTTTAGATCGATCAGATCTATCTCGGAGCAGTACTGCATCTTCAATTGCTCTAGGAATGCTTCCCAAGACATCTTCAAAGCTTCTCCTCGTGACATCGTATCCGCCAACAATTTCCACCAGCTCAAGACTCCGGTCTTCAGTTGTCGAACCGCAAAGACGGTTTTCTGCTTATCACTACAGTTGCAGCTTTCAAATACCATCTCCATTTTGGAGATCCAGTCCATGATCTCCATAGGCTTTGGGTTTCCGGAAAGACTTGGTGGTTTGGCACCCAAGAAGTTCTTATACATACATCCATATCGTTCGATTTCCCTCTCTGGGTCATTCATTCTCACCACTGGGGGTTCCATTTGACTGACAATGCGACTGTTATTCCCTTCTTCAGACTCTCCGTCATTCAGTTCTAGTTGTTTAACTGGCATTGAAGGTTCATTTATGTTATTCTGCAACAGTTGTCTCATTTATTCCCTCTGTTCAGCCATCATAGCCCAAATCTTGGCTTAAAATCCAGCCATTGTGACTGGCTCGGGTGCAACTTCTACAATTGGCACTTGCTCAATCCCTTGGGGTTGAGGCTGCTGATTCCTGTTTCCATTTGCATTTCCAGCTCCACTTTGGGTTCTTGCTATCTCGATCTATACACCAAATTAGGTGAATTTAGACCTTTATTCACAATAGACGTTTAAATTCCCCTTATCACCCCGAAACGTTACATGCTAGTTCTAATATTTTAATCGAATGCTTAGAATCCTAAACACATAAGGTTTCGGGTCCGGTCGGCAACAGACCATAGATCTGAACAATAATAGCACATAAGGAAAGCTTAAAGCATATAGCACATAAAAGCATTTTAGGCATCTTACCTAAAATAACTAGTGCTCTGGTCTAAAATATGGAAGACACTCATCTCATGATCACCGCTTAGCATTCTAACTTTAAGTCTGGAAATCCTACAAATTCCTAGTTTGCTTAAACTAATGCTCTGATACCAACTGTGACATCCCCATTTTACGGACAGAAAAGACCGATTTCGTTTATGCTTTTTAATAAAGATCAGAGTAACTTCTTAAGGAAAGTATTGCAGAATTTGTACTCACCTGTAGTGAGTGATGCGAATGTAAGATCGATACAGGATGTTATGTTTCAAGTGAAACCTCGAGCATAAACGGATCCTAATAAGCATATGATGATACATATATGGATATAATTAGTGTTTATACAACTAATTATGCAAGGAATACACCGTAAGAACTAGGAAACACTTAGATTGAAGCGTTAGAAGTACCAAGGATTGCATAAAATGCGTTTATGGCCAAACTAGTGTGTGTACGGCCACTTGTGTGTACGGCCACATGTGTGTACAACCATGGAGTGTACGGTCGTACACTCCCTGAACAACGTGTCACAAAGGGTGGTCTAAGGCTCTATCTAGCATCCCTAAGTGTTCTTGATCTTCTGTTGGAGTATATCATGAGTTTGAGGACAAAAATGCACTAAACAAGGGGTGTACAACCATATGATGGGTGTACGGCCATACACTCTTTTTGTTCATGCATTACAAGATGTTTTAAGGCTAGAAAAGAAGTGATTCATAAGCCTAAATAGAAGATGGAAGAGATACTTACGAATTAGAAGCCTTTAGGGGTGTTTAAGGTCCATGAACTAGCGTGTCTTCTTGGTGTTCTTGGTGTTCTTGAAGATCTAGCCAAAAGAAGTAATTTCATGAAAGAAATTGTCACACCCCAAAACCATGAACGGCTGAAACGTTCTGGGGCGGAGGACGTCATGTACAGTATCACAACAATGAATAATAGTAAACAAGCAACAACATCATCCACTGCATTAATAATATAATTTCATACATGTGTGTTCTATCAAGTTATATAGACACCAGAATATACATATCAAAATAAAAGATGAGTCTTGAACGAACTCCATCTTCTCAAAACCTGGCACCTGTACCTATCTATTGGTGACCTAAGAATACAAGTTATTTTGAAAGCAAGTATCATCTTAAAGCTGGTGACGTCATAAGTATATTAATGTCTGTGTTTGTATGAAAGCATTTGTAAGATGTCTTGTAAGATGTTTTGTACAATGTTTTGTACAATGTTTTGTAAAATGTTTGAACTCTCCTAGAAAACCCTATGTTTCCTACTAATGGTAGCCTTCTACCAAGGCATCTAGTGTCTGTGTGTATGTATCTTATAAGAGTGTATTTTCCCAAATCCGACCATCATTAACCAAAAATATAGGTTTTACATTATCGTGCATCGTGTGAATATTCGCGAAGTGAATGTAATGGTAAAATATCATAGTACTGTAGTATTTGAAATAAGTGACTATTGTTGTACTAACTACCTTAAAAACAAAAGGCATTTAAAGTAACATGTGATCGACCTGTATCCTGCTACTGACCCTAGTAAAACGACGATGTAAGACGTCGTAAGAAATGACATTTGGCACCCGTAAACTTGCAAGTCCCACTGTAGCGAGCAGCAAGGTGTAGGATAGTCAATCCAGTATAGATATATATGCAAACTCATACGCTCCCCAATTAAGGAGATTCAGGATACAAAAACGGTCATGGAAGGAAGCGCCATGACCCGTTTAATGGTTCACATAACTGCATGAATGTACATGTAATGAATGTGCTAACTGTAAAGTGTACTCTTTCTCTGTCTAGCCTGTATGTACTGTAATGTTCTACTTGTGCTAGTTGTAATGTGTGTTCTCTCTCTATCTAGCATGTATAGTAATGTACTGTGTGTACTACTCGTATTGAATCATTCATGAACTAACTCATGGTATGCTTCATTGTTCTGCTAATTGTATTAGTATCTTCTAGTGCTACCCCTATGGTAGCTTACTAGTAATGTACGATCATATTTATGAAACCCTTGCTACCCAAAGGTATGGAACTGGTTGAAAGAACTTTTATGTCTATATATGTATACATAATATATAACTAATATTTAGACGACCTTCAGAAGGATAACCGATGCCCTCAATCCACATCCCAACGAGGAAAAGGAGATAAAGCGAGTTGGCCTTCCTAAGCCCTTTAAACATTGCTTCTATAACTATACATACATAGGCATGCATTTGATAATAAGTATAAAAGAGTTTAAGTAAAACTATTTGACAAGTAAAAGAGTTTGTAAAACAGTTTGAAGCAAAACAGTTTGATAAACAGTTTGAACAGTAAGCAAACTACTGGTTTGGTAGTTATTAATCACATGTGATTGATATAATAACTTTAAGTATTCAACGTGTATTCCCCCCCCTCCCATAAAAGCATTTAAAAACATTTAAACCATTGATTAAGGGGTATGAACTCACCTGTACTGAGTGGTACGGATGAATTGAAGATGTAGGATTGCTAGGTGTCAAGTGAAGTCTTGAACACACTCTATGATCCTAATTAACATATAATATCGCATATATGTATCCAATTAGTCTTTAAAAAACTAATAAACAAATTTAAGACATCCTAGGACATGCTAAACACCTTATACAAGTGTTATAAGTCCCTAGGATTGCATCTAATTGTTGTAGGGAAAGGCTAGTGTGCTTGGGGTTCAAGGAAAACTCCATTAGGGAGTTTACGGTTTTGTAGTCACAACCAAAAGAGTTTACGGTCGTAAACCCTTGAGTTTACGGCCGTAAGCTCACACACTTTTTGACCATTTGTTGTTTGAAGCCTTAAAAGTCCCTAGAAGCTTTTCTACTTGAAGTATGTGACTAAGGAAGGAACTAGGGCACCATTTCACTCCTATTTGGAGTTTACGGTCCCTAAACCATTTTCCTTTGAGTTTACTACCGTAAACTCATAAGGTTTATGGTATTTTGGGGGGGTTTCAAGTCCTTATCTCATCAAACAATGGATCCATGTAAGTTGCTAAGGTATAGGAAGGAATTTAGGTCATTTATACATACTTTGGGGTGTTTACGGTTTTGGGAGCTCACCAAACCATAAACACATATAAATGAGAGATTTTTATGCCTTTTTATGTGATAAACACATCAAGGAAGGATCTAGACATGTCCCTAAGGCATTGTGAAGGACTAAGGCACCCTAAGGCACCCTTTGGCACCTTTACTTGGTGTTTACGGTTCAAGGAATTCTTGAACCGTGAACACCTTGTTCTTGGTGTTCTTGGGACATTTCCTTGATGTAAAGATGTATAAAAAGCCTTAAAATACACTAGGGTAGGAATACTTACTAGTTGGAAGCTTGAAATGAGCTAAAAGTCCAAGAACACTAGTGTGTGTTTTTGGTGTTCTTGGTGTAAATGGAAGAATCAACCTTTTGGAATAATTTCTTGGCTAGAAGTGTGTTAAAACACTAGATCAAAGCATATAATCACTTAAGAAAGCTAGAATCACTTACTAGTTGATGATCTTGAAGAAAACTTTGGATGATACTTGAGAGAGTTTGAGATTTGATCTTGAAAAGGTGGAAAAATGCTAAAAATGGCTAAGTGCCACTTTTATACCCCTCCTCTTTAGGGTTTACGGCCGTAAACACCAAGTTTAGGCCGTAAACTCTAAACTTTTGATGTGTCGGGACTTTATTGTTGCACAATAAACCCTAATGCATCCTTTATCCTGATATCTCTAAAGTGTGAATCTTGAAATACTCAAACTTATTCTAAAAAGTCTGAAAATTAACAGCAACTGTTCTGACTTCTATTGACTTGATATGTTTGTACAGAATAGAAATTTCAGTTTGTCACATCATCCCCTCTTTAGAAGGAATTTCGTCCCGAAATTAGAATTTAAGCAAATATGTAGTTACAAATAACTAAGTAAAAAGACTAGGATATTTCAGTTTCATCTGATCCTCACACTCCCAAGTGAATTACGGTCCTCGCTTGGCGTTCCAGCGAACCTTCACTATCGGGGTACGGCTTTGTTTCATTTGCTTGACCTCTCGGTCCATGATCTCTACTGGTTCCTCCACGAAGTTGAGACTCTCGTTGATCTCGATCTCGTCGAGTGGAATAACACGAGTCTCGTCGGACAGACACTTTTTCAAGTTCGATACGTGGAAGGTAGAATGTACGTTACTGAGTTCGCGCGGTAAGTTAAGTTTGTTAGCTACAGGGCCGATTCTTGCGAGAATCTCAAAAGGCCCTATGTACCTTGGATTTAGCTTTCCACGCTTTCCGAAGCGTATCAAGCCCTTCCAAGGTGAAACCTTCAATAGAACACGGTCACCCACCTGGAATTCCAATGATTTCCTACGTTTATCAACGTAGCTTTTCTGTCGGTCTCTGGAGGTTTTCAATCGTTCACGGACCTGAACGATCTTCTCCGTTTTTTCCCGTATGATCTCCGGACCTGTGAGAGTGCTTTCAGGAACTCGTCCTTTAGCTAGCTAGGTATCACCCACCTCAGCCCAGCACAGAGGGGATCTGCACTTTCGGCCATAGAGGGCCTCGAATGGAGCAGCCTTTATGCTCGTGTGATAACTGTTGTTGTAGGAAAATTCGATAAGGGGTAAGTGAGTATCCCATGCTTTCCCAAAGTCGATCACACATGCTCGCAACATATCTTCCAAGGTTTGGATAGTTCTCTCACTTTGCCTGTCGGTCTGTGGATGGTAGGCTGTACTCATGTCCAGCCTAGTTCCTAAGGAACTTTGTAACGACTTCCAGAACCTTGAAGTGAATCTACTATCTCTGTCCGAGATAATAGATAAGGGAACACCGTGCAATCGTACAATCTCCCTAATGTAAGTTCTTGTAAGTTTCTCCATCTTGTATGTTTCTTTGATCGGCAGGAAGTGTGGAGACTTGGTCAATCTGTCGACGATGACCCATATGGTATCAAGTCCACCCATTGTCTTGGGCAACTTGGTTATGAAATCCTTAGTGATCCGCTCCCACTTCCGTTCCGGTATGTCAGGCTGTTGTAATAGACCGGAGGGTTTCTGGTATTCGACCTTGATCTTTGCGCAAGTAAGGCATTTACTCATGAAGGTAGCAATCTCTGCTTTCATGTTAGGCCACCAGTATAACTTTTTAAGATCCAGATACATCTTATATGATCCCGGGTGCACGGAATAACGAGTGTTGTGCGCTCATTCATGACCAAGTCTTTGAAACCACCGAGATTCGGGGTACAGATCCGTTCCATGAAATAATAAGCTCCGCCACCCTTAACCTCCAAGTTCTTATGCATCCCTCTCAGGATTCACCCGCCACATTTTCAGGCTTCAAAGCGTCGAGCTGATCCACCTTAATTTGTGTGGACAAGTGTGAATGGATAGTCATAGTCAATGATTTTACTCTACGACCAGAATATTCCTTCCGACTTAGGGCATCAGCTACTACGTTGGCTTTACCCGGATGATAACGAATTTCGCATTCATAATCACTGAGTAGCTCGACCCACCGTCGTTGTCTCATGTTGAGCTCCTTCTGGTCGAATATGTCTTGTAAGCTTTTGTGGTCTGCAAAGATAGTGCTTTTCGTTCCGTACAAGTAATGTCTCCAGATCTTCAGAGCAAACACAATTGCTCCTAGTTCAAGATCGTGGGTCGTGTAGTTGACCTCATGTGTCTTCAGCTGTCTCGAGGCATAGGCGATGACCTTACCTCGCTGCATTAGAACACATCCGAGTCCTTGATTCGACGCATCGCAATAAATAATGAAGTCTTCTATTCCTTCGGGAAGGGATAGTATTGGTGCGGTGCACAAGGCTCGTTTGAGCATTTGAAATGCTCTTTCTTGCTTCTCTTCCCAGTCAAAGGCCACGCCCTTCTGGGTCAGTGTTGTAAGAGGTTTCGCAATGCGGAGAGAAGTTCTGAATGAACCTGCGATAGTAGCCAGCAAGGCCTAGAAATTGACGAATTTCTGTAGGCGTCTTCGGTGCTGACCAGTTCTCAATGGCCTTGATTTTAGAAGGCTCCACGTGTATACCCTCTTCGCTAACCACGTGCCCTAAGAATTCGACTCGTCGAATCTAAAATTCGCATTTCGAGAACTTCGCGTATAGCTTCTCCGAACGTACTGTTTCGAGTACTTGTCGCAGATGTTGACTGTGCTCCTCCTTGCTACAAGAGTAGATGAGTATGTCATCATTGAAGACGATGACGAACTAATCCAAGTAAGGACGACAAACCCTATTCTTTAAGTCCATCAATATAGCGGGCGCGTTTGTTAATCCGAACGGCATCACTACGAATTCATAGTGCCCATAACGAGTTCGGAAGGCTGTCTTTGGAACATCCTCCCCTAGCACTCGTAGTTGGTGATCTCCGGATCTCAAGTCGATTTTTGAAAAGAAGTTCGCCCCTTGAATTTGGTCAAATAAATCGTCAATACGAGGCAACGGATAACGATTTTTGACCGTCAGCTTGTTGAGTTCCCTGTAGTTGATGCACATACGAAACGATCCGTCATTCTTCTTTACGAACAAGACTGGAGCTCCCCAGGGTGAGAAGCTTGGTCTTATAAAGCCCTTGTTGAGCAGCTCGTTAAGTTGACCGGACAGTTCTTGCATCTCTGCAGGTGCTAGACGAAAGGGCGATTTGGCTACTGGGGTAGCCCCTGGAACTAAGTCGATTTGGAACTCGACTTGACGTTGCGGAGGTAATCCTGGGAGTTCTTCTGGAAAGATGTCGGGAAAGTCGTGTACTACTGGAATGTTCTGAATGTCCTTCATTTCTTGGCTCACATCGACCACATGAGCATGGAATGCACGAAATTCCTTTCGCAAGAATTTCTGAGCTTGGATGCTCGAGATGATACGAAGGTTCGTTCCGGGTTTGTCGCCATAAACTACTAAGGCTTCGCCAGACAGCAGATTAAGGCGAACAGCCTTTTCGTAACACATGATATCGGTACGATGAAGACTCAACCAATCCATGCCGATAATGACGTCGAAACTTTTAATTAAGACCGACATGAGATCGATAGAAAATGAATGGCTATCTAAAGTTAGGGTACACCCTATGAATATACTGCTAGTGCTCTCTGTCTTTCCATTAGCCATTTCTACAGTGAACGGTTCATTAAGCACTCCTGATTTTTGCTTAAGTAAATGAGAAAATTTTGGTTCACGAAACTCCTCTCCGCTTCACTATCAAATAGTATGCATGCATAAGAGTTATCGAGGAGGAATGTACCAGTGACCACTGTGGGGTCGGCAACTGCTTCCTCATGGCCTATGGCCAGAACTCTTGCCGCTCCACCGGAAAACCTGCCTTCGGGCAGTTTCTTTTGAAGTGGCCTACCTCGCCACATCCGTAGCAAGCTTGGCCCACTCCAGCACCGGGGGCTTGGTTGATTGGCTTCACTAGAGCTTTATAGAAACGGGCAATGTGCCCCTTCCCATTGCAGTTCAGACACTGTATCTCCCGACAGGCGCCGACGTGATGGAAGTTGCACTTGTTGCACTTAGACAAACTTCCAGCATACTGCTTTACCGGAGCAGCAGCGGCAGGTGCTATCACAGCATGTACTGCCATTACCTGCTACTTTTTGGCAGCCTTAGCCTTTTTCTTGTCATCCCAAAACTTCCACTTGGAATCAACGGTTCTTGCAGGTTCTAAGATGGCCAAGGTAGTTGTTGCGGCTAGGGTACGAACCCCATGGTCTATGAGCTGCTGTGGCAATCGTTTGGCACTATCAAATGTAGTGGGGTATGATGCCAAAACATTTCCCTGGTATGGCAACACCAGCCCCCATATATATCTCTCGATTTTATTTCCCTCTGAAGGAATCATGTTGGGACAGAGGGCCACCAGCTCGCAGAATCTGGCGGTGTAGGCGATGACATTGGAGCCCTTCATGGTTAGGCTCCATAGCTCTTCCTCTAGCTTTTGAATCTCGCCCCGCGGGCAGTACTCCTCAATCATGAGGTCTTTCAAAGTTTCCCAGCCCATAGCATTAACCCCTATAATAGATAGTGACTTAACATGGCCGTTCCACCATGTTAGAGCTTTTGTTTCGAAGGTGCAAGCGGTGAATTTCACCTTGCTCTCCTCGGGACAAGAGCAGATTTTGAAAACCGATTCGGTTTTCTCGAACCATTGCGAGAGGTAAATGACTCCGCCAGTCCCTTTGAAGGACAATGGCTTGTAGTTGGTAAAGTCCTGGTAGGAGCACTCTTTCAAGCGCACCGGGATTTCACCATGAGTAGACATGACAAGGGTTCCTCCTCCAGTGGAAACAGATGAATGATATTGAGCCATGGATGTAGCCATAGCTGCAGCTACAGCAGCATTTAGGGCTGCCGTGTCGAACTAAGGAGTAGGTGGTTGAGGAGGTGGAGGAGGTGGTGTTTCATTATTGAGGTTTCTCCTTGGATTTCTGCGAGGCGGCATCTTTGATCTATAAGTTTATGAAGATGAAGACATTGATAAGAATCTAATGTAAGAATTGATGAGAATAACTCATAGACTAACTCTTCATAGCCCAACAATACGATTGAATGTAGATCTAGAACTAATAGATGATCATATTTGGATAATAACTCCCATAAGATTAGGTACCTGTCAATATTACTGAAATTACAGATGTAACAAGTTTGGGAAAACGACCAACAAAAGGAGGCCTTACATCAACCAAAATGGGAAAATTTTGACAGAATTACAACCTAACCAAGACCTAACGGGTCTATGATTTACACGGATAGGGAATCAGACCAAAGTTTTACATAAATAGGTTATATCCAAAAGAGAGAAGTTGATGAGAATATATCGGCGACAAGAACTGCCAGAGTGAGTTCTTGATTCCGACAGGAGACGTTCTATGTCTCTCATCCGCCTATCAGCTCTTGCTTGATGAGCTTGAAGTTCTCTGACTTCAGTTCGGGTTTCAGTGAGTTCCCTCTGAAGAGCTGCATTGTGAACCAAAGCCCTTTCGTGAGCAGACTCTAGCTGACGAATGCGGAAAGTGTTGACACCAGAGTTGGCATCAATTTCCATGACTCGATCGATGGCTGCTCGACCCTGCTCAACATTACGCGCTATTCTGCGGACCATGACGGCAGATCTCGATCAGTAGAGCCACCTTCGCTGAGGTTGTAAAAGCTTCGGTCCCCAAAGTAAGGTAAGGGTTGACCCTGCTCGTCGCTCCAGCGATTCAGGTTGGTTGCCCACAAGGGTGTGGGTCCTTGAAATGTTGGGCGAGGGTTTGGGTTTTGATCAACTGGAAGTAGGTTGTTGACCTCTAGCTCTGAGTCAGAACCATTAGAAAAGCCTTCAACTTCATGATCATCAAAAGGAATTGGGTGATCATCTTCTGGTTCTTCTTCCAGCCATCCTGCATTGCCGTGGTTGGGATAGTACGGGTCTCCGGGAAGGTGGAATCCAACCATTAAATCTACACGAGAAAAGAGGTATAAGAATCTAGTACATAAGTAACTTATAGTAATGCAAAATACTCCTATAGTATTTTAAGTTTAGGTTCTATTGTTCTCATTGTGGTAATGTGGGTAAGTTTTTAGATTTGTTGCAACCTCACAACCACACTTAGGCACATGCTAGTCAACCCTCGGATAATATATCTTCCCAGTTTTGACTATATGTCTCTAAGTCTACTTGTGCTGCCCAACAATCGTAATACTTTTGTACTGTCTTAGTGACACTGATTTTAGTATGAATGCAGGCACATATACTTAATTAAATATTTTAACATTTAAAGTATAAACTCTTGGTCAGAGTATTTTAATCCCATTGTATTTATAGTTAGTATATGTTTTGTGGGTTGATATACTCAATTCACTATAAATAAGGCTCTGATACCAATCTGTCACACCCCAAAACCATGAACGGCGGAAACGTTCTAGGGCGGAGGACGTCATGTACAGTATCACAACAATGAATAATAGTAAAGAAGCAACAACATCATCCATTGTATTAATAATATAATTTCATACATGTGTGCTCTGTCAAGTTATATAGACACCAGAATATACATATCAAAATAAAAGACGAGTCTTGAACGAACTCCATCTTCTCAAAACCTGACACATGTACCTGTCTATTGGTGACCTGAGAATACAAGTTATTTTGAAAGTGAGTATCAGCTTAAAGCTGGTGAGGTCATAAGTATATTAGTGTCTGTGTTTGTATGAAAGCATTTGTAATATGTCTTGTAAGATGTTTTGTACAATGTTTTGTAAAATGTTTGAACTCTCCTAGAAAACCCTATGTTTCCTACTAATGGTAGCCTTCTACCAAGGCATCTAGTGTCTGTGTGTATGTCTCTTATAAGAGTGTGTATTTTCCCAAATCTGACTATAATTAACCAAAAATATAGTTTTTACATTACCGTGCATCGTGTGAATATTCGCGAAGTGAATGTAATAGGAAAATATCATAGTACTGTAGTATTTGAAATAAGTGACTATTGTTGTACTAACTACCTTAAAAAACAAAAGGCATTTAAAGTAACATGTGATCGACCTGTATCCTGCTACTGACCCTAGTAGAACGACGATGTAAGACGTCGTAAGAAATGACATTTAGCACCCGTAGACTTGCAAGTCCCACTGTAGCAAGCAGCAAGGTGTAGGATAGTCAATCCAGTATAGATCTATACGCAAACTCATACGCTCCCCGATTAAGGAGATTCGGGATACAAAAATGGTCATGGCAGAAAGTGCTATGACCCGTTTAATGGTTCACATAACTGCATGAATGTACATGTAATGAATGTGCTAACTATAAAGTGTACTCTTTCTCTGTTTAGCCTGTATGTAATGTAATGTTCTGCGTGTGCTAACTGTAATGTTTGTTCTCTCTCTATCTAGCATGTATAGTAATGTAATGTGTGTACTACTCGTATTGACTCATGAATGAACTGACTCATTGTATGTTTCATTGTTCTAGTAATTGTATTAGTATCTTCCTGTGCTACCCCTATGGTAGCTTACTAGTAATGTATGATCATGTTTGTGAAACCCTTGCCACCCAAAGGTATGGAACTGGTTAAAAGAACTTTTATGTCTATATATGTATACATAATATATAACTAATATTTTGATGACCTTCAGACGGATAACCGATGCCCTCAAGCCACATCCCAACGAGGAAAAGGAGATAAAGCGAGCTGGCCTTCCTAAGCCCTTTAAACATTGCTTATATAACTATACATACATAGGCATGCATTTGATAATAAGTATAAAAGAGTTTAAGTAAAATTATTTGACAAGTAAAAGAGTTTGTAAAATAGTTTGAAGCAAAACAGTTTGATAAACAGTTTGAACAGTAACCAAACTACTGGTTTGGTAGTTATTAATCACATGTGATTGATATAATAACTATAAGTAATCAACTTGTATTCCCCCCCCCCCATAAAAGCATTTAAAAACATTTAAACCATTGATTAAGGGGTATGAACTCACCTGTAGTGAGTGGTACGGATGAACTGAAGATGGAGGATTGCTAGGTGTCAAGTGAAGTCTTGAACACACTCTATGATCCTAGTTAACATATAATATCACATATCTGTATCCAATTAGTCTTTAAACAACTAATAAACAAAGTTAAGACACCCTAGGACATGCTAAACACCTTATACAAGTGTTATAAGTTCCTAGGACTGCATCTAAGTGTTGTAGGGAAAGGCTAGTGTGCTTGAGGTTCAAGGAAAACTCCATTAGGGAGTTTACGGTTTTGTGGTCACAACCAAAAGAGTTTACGGTCGTAAACCCTTGAGTTTACGGCCTTAAACTCACACACATTTTGACCATTTATTGTTTGTAGCCTTAAAATTCACTAGAAGCTTTTCTACTTGAAGTATGTGACTAAGGAAGGAACTAGGGCACCATTTCACTCCTATTTGGAGTTTACGGTCCCTAAACCATTTTCCTTTGAGTTTACTACCGTAAACTCATAAGGTTTATGGTATTTTGGGGGGGTTTCAAGTCCTTATCTCATCAAACATTGGATCCATGTAAGTTGCTAAGGTATAGGAAGGAATTTAGGTCATTTATACATACTTTGGGGTGTTTACGGTTTTGGGAGCTCCCCAAACCGTAAACACATATAAATGAGAGATTTTTGTGCCTTTTTATGTGATAAACACATCAAGGAAGGATCTAGACATGTCCCTAAGGCATTGTGAAGGACTAAGGCACCCTTTGGCACCTTTACTTGGTGTTTACGGTTCAAGGGATTCTTGAACCGTGAACACCTTGTTCTTGGTGTTCTTGGGACATTTCCTTGATGTAAAGATGTATAACCGGCCTTACAATACACTAGGGTAGGAATACTTACTAGTTGGAAGCTTGAAATGAGCTAAAAGTCCAAGAACACTAGTGTGTGTTTTTTGTGTTCTTGGTGTAAATGGAAGAATCAACCTTTTGGAATAATTTCTCGGCTAGAAGTGTGTTAAAACACTAGATCAAAGCATATAATCACTTAAGAAAGCTAGAATCACTTACTAGTTGATGATCTCGAAGAAAACTTTGGATGATACTTGAGAGAGTTTGAGATTTGATCTTGAAAAGGTGGAAAAATGCTAAAAATGGCTAAGTGCCACTTTTATACCCCTCCCCTTTAGGGTTTACGGCCGTAAACCAAGTTTAGGCCGTAAACTCTAAACTTTTGATGTGTCGGGACTTTATTGTTGCACAATAAACCCTAATGCATCCTCTCTCCTGATATCTCTAAAGTGTGAATCTTGAAATACTCAAACTTATTCTAAAAAGTCTGAAAATTAATAGCAACTGTTCTGACTTCTATTGTCTTGATATGTTTGTACAGAATAGAAATTTCGGGTTGTCACAGAAATCATGGATCTTCATTAGATAGTGTAATGAATCAAATAATCAAAGTAAGTAACACTTACATTTTGAAGATCTAGGTGAAAAACCCAATGATAGTTGAGAGAAAATCGATTTTTTGGCTTGAGTGAGTGACAAGTGAAAAAATGGCTAAGTCCCACATATATATGTGAGAGTGTACGGCCAGAAGGGGGGTGTACGGCCGTACACCCATGTGTACGGCCGCACATTCCTCATGAACGAGTGTTTGGAGCTTTTAAAATGTGTCTAACTTAAGGAACTCAATTCAAAACCCTAACTTTGAAGGTACTAGGCGTAGAACACTCAAACAGACTTCAAACAATGCTAAAAGATAGTCGAAACGAGTCTGGCTTTGATTGAATTGAACGGTTGTACAAGATAGAAATTTCGGGTTGCCACATCATCCCCCCATTAGAGAGAATTTCGTCCCAAAATTGTAGTCTTAAACAATTAAGCTAAGGTGAATAACTAAGCGAAAAGATTAGGATATTTCAGTTTCATTTGATCCTCACGCTCCCAAGTGAATTCAGGTCCTCGTTTGGTATTCCAGTGAACCTTCACTATCGGCATACGGCTTTGCTTTATTTGCTTGACCTCTCGTTCCATGATCTCTACTTGTTCTTCCACGAAGTTGAGTCTCTCTTTGATCTCAATCTTGTCGAGTGGGATTACAAGAGTCTCGTCGGACAAACACTTTTTCAAGTTCGAGACGTGGAAAGTAGAATGTACGCTACTGATTTCGAGTGGTAGTTTGAGTTTGTAAGCTACAGGGTCAATCGTAGCAAGAATTTTGAAAGGCCCTACGTATCTTGGATTTAGCTTTCCATGCTTTCCAAAGCGTATCAAGCCCTTCCAGGGTAGGTTGGATTAGTGCCTAAGCCCGTAACCATATTTGGTAAGTTCTTGACCCGGTTGTGCATGGTCCTTTTGGGTTGCCTTCACCAAAGCAACTTGACTGGAGAAATAAATAGAGAGAGAGGTTATTATGATTTATTAATATATTATAAGAATAATATATTAAAGGAGAAATCATATTTGTTTAATTAATATTGGTCAATAATTAATTAAGAATTAATTTTGTGATCAAGTGTAATTAATTAAACTAGAGGGACTGAATTGTAATTATCTGATAGTTGCAAAATAGGGCAATGGTTATCCTAGTTGTAGGATGGATGAATTCAAGGGATAAGATATCCTTGAAATCGTCCAAAGGTCCAAAGGGATAAGGGTTATCAAGGCTTATCTTTTGATTGCTTGGTGGGCAAGTAACTAGATAAGGATAATGATTGAAACCCTAATATCTACCCTATATAAAGACCCCTAAGGCCTTAAGAATTCATCCACTTGCTTCTAAGAGATCCCAAGGCCGATTTCTACCTCTCCCCTTCTCTCTCTATAGCCTCTCCAATTGCTTGTGGTGTTTGTGAGCCATTAGAGGTACTACACTTGTGGTACTTGCTTTCAAGACTTAGGGTTTGAAGATTTAAGTTGTTATTGCAATATAACAACAAGAGGTATGTGATCTAACCTTCTATTTGAATTTCGAAAATAGTAGCTCACATTAGGGTTTTATTCATGTGTTCATAATGTTGTGTATCTAATAGTGAAAACATAGATCCAAATCTAGGGTTGCATGCATCCATAGGATTGTATGTATAAAACCCATGAGTGGTATCAAAGCCTTTGGTTAACTTGTTTTTAATTAGTATTATACAATTGTATGAACTTGACAGTTAGGGTTTATAGCCAATAAACCCTAGGAGGCAAGAAATTTCAAGATTAGGGTTTCCGAACCCTAATTTGCGAAATTTATGAACGGGTTTTTTAAATCCTTTCCTTTAGTGCAAGATTTCGAAATCTAGGGTTTGTAAACCCTAGGATTTTCGAATTAGCCTCCTTCCCCAAGATAAGATCCTAAATTTTAGGGATTTGGATAATCCCATATCTTGTAATTATCTTTTAATGGTTAAATATGGTAATTAAAGATTTTGAATTATCCGCTCCCATTATTTTCGAAATTTAGAGGGATAAAAGGGATTAGGATAAGTTGTTTAAATGATAATTATCCTTTAAGATTTAATAATCCCTTATGATTTATTAATTTAAATTAATAGTTTAATTTGAGATAATATTAAATCAAGAGTTTTAATATTTAAAATTATGATTTAAATGGTATTAAATTTCGAAAATTTTAAAATTGAAATTTAAAACCCTAGTATTTTGAAATGTTTAAGATACACCCTATACTATTATATTATTACAAGCTTAATGAATATATATGTATAATTAAAATGCTAGTCTTACCGTTAGTAGGCCACATTCACAAAGCCGGTCTATAAGGTGGGTATAAGGTTGTTGCCTATAAAATGGCGCTTAATGGGTGTACACTCACACCCACCGCTTGCTTAACTGGTGGAGGGTCGTTAGCCGAACGGGTAGGATAGGGCAATCCTCTCTTCATTAATAAGTATAATGAATCTATATAAAGTAACTAAACGTTTTTACAAATTCCCAATCCTAGTTACTTTAGGAAAAAGTGAAATTGATGCAATACCATGAAATTACACTTTGCACCCTTGCTAAGAAGTTAGTGGAGTGTGTGTGGTTTAGTGGCACACTAATTGGTTCTAAGCAAAGGTGGAAAAGGGTGATTCATTCTTTGTCATAGTTCGATGGAGAGTGTGTGGTTTATCGGCACATCGAATAGGTGATTGTAACAATGAAGGCACCATGTAGATTTGCATGGTTATTCACACCCACTTTGTGATCCTCGACATCCCAGTCCCAAACGAGAGGGTCATATCGAGATTTAAACATGCCATTGAAAAGTTCAATGAATCTCCAAGAAAATCTAGGAATTCTCAAAAACATTTAAAACTTAAGCTTATGTTTTTCATGGTGAAGAATTAGTGAATCGTCATTCACTTACCTCCAAATTATTTGTGTGTTAGATTACGGCATCCCTTTTATAATATGTAAATAATGTTGTTGGGTCCTAGCCCTAATTTTTCATTTTGGGTGTTTAATTAGGGATTCGATTCTAATCAACTTTGTCCTTTCTATTTGTAGATGGCTAACGCGAACAACGCTGCTGCTAACTCATTCACGCTAATTAGTCTTTGTCAAAAAGTGACTTTTGATGGATCGAACTTTAGCGAATGGATAAGATATATTCGCACGATTGCGCGATACGAGGACAAATAGTATGTCCACGGCGAGAAGCTCGAGAAGATTAATCCCAAGGAAATGGCTGTCTTTGAGACCCACGAACGTGATACAACGAAAGTCCATTGCATCATGATAGCCATAATGAACCAAGAATTCCAAAAGTCCTATAAGGACATGTATCCATATGAAATGCATCAAGACTTAATGGAGAGGTACCACCAAAGCGCGAGGCAAGAGAACTATGAGATCATCACGAATATGATCACCGCTAAGATGGGAAATGGAGAATCTCTTACCGTGCACTTGCAAAAGATACAAAAATATCTTGATCGTCTTCTCAAGTTAAATGTTAACTTTGGGGAGGATTTGGCCATCGACATTGTTCTTCACTCCTTTCCCTCATGCTACAACCAATTTAGGATGACCTACCACATGAAAAAGGAAGAGGTCACCCTAAGCAAACTCCAAGGGCTCCTAAGGACTGCTGAGAGAAACCTCAAGGAAAAGTCTGTTGCACCAACTCCTGCTCCACCCGCTGCTACTGTTTAGGCAATTTGGCAAAGAAGGGGCAAGAAGAGGAAGGCTCCATCAAAGAGCCACCACAAGGGAAAGTCCCAAGATGGTTCCTCTTCTAGTGGGACCAAGGATGGACCTGCTAAGCCTAACTCTAACCCAAAGGAGGCAGAGTGCCACCATTGCCACAAAATAGGGCATTGGAAGAGAAGCTGCCCGGAATATCTGCAAGCCATCAAGGATGGGAAGATCAAGCCATCTTTCGCAGGTATTTACACAATTAAATCTAATGATTCATCTCATGCTATTTCTTGGGTTCATGATACAGGGTGTGGTTACCAGATTTGTTCTGATTTGCAGGAACTAGGAAGAAATAGGGATATGGAGCTTGGAAGAATAAATCTAATCATGGGGAACAGAAGAACGTCGCCTGTTACCAAGATTGGAGTGTATTCTTTAGTGCTTAGTAATGGATTGAATTTAGATTTAAATAATTGTTGCTACTCGCCAGATATGGCAAGAAACATCATTTCTTTTCATGGTTTGTTTAGACAAGGATTTAGATATTCGTTTAATAATGAGAATGGTTCTATTTATGCTTATCTAAATGGTGTTTTGTACTTTGAAGCAATGCCTTGTAATGGAATTTACGAAACTGTTAGGGTTGTAGATAACCTAGGAAATGATGTGTTGTGTATGGATTCTTCCAATAGTATGGATAAAGAATGTTTGTGGCATTGTCTTCTTGGACATGTCAACAAGAAGTGCATAGCCCAACTCCAAAAGGATGGAGTGTTGGAGTATTTCGACCTTAGGGAAGATGACACGTGCGAATCTTGTTTACTTAGAAAGATGACCAAGTCACCCTTCACTGGCACTTGTGAGAGGGATGAGGGTTTATTGGATCTCCTACATACCGATGTATGTGGGCCCTTTAGGTCCACCACAAAGGATGCAAACCGCTTCTATGTGACTTTCACCGATGATTATAGTAGATATGGGTATATTTACTTAATCAAGCACAAGTCAGAAACGTTTGAAAATTTCAAAGAGTTCAAGCATGAAGTGGAGAATCAACTGGGCAGGAAAATTAAGATGCTTCGATCCGATCAAGGAGGAGAGTACCTAAGTCTTGCATTCCATGACTATCTCAAGGAATGCGGAATAGTTTCGCAATTGATGCCACCTAGGAAACCGCAGTTGAATGGTGTGGCAGAAAGGCTTAATCGAACCCTGTTAGACATGGTCCGTTCTATGATTAGTCGTGCTTCACTACCTATCTCATTCTGGGGGTATGCCTTAGAGACTGCCGCCCATATCCTTAACTGAGTCCCTACAAAGAAGGTTGCCAAAACACCTCACGAGATGTGGACAGGGAAAGCTCCCTCATTGGCACATATCAAGGTTTGGGGCTGTGAGGTTTTCGTAAGACGATAGACTCACGACAAGCTCGAACCTCGTAGTGAGTGGTGTATTTTCATCGGCTACCCGCAGAAATCCTTTGGATATCTCTTCTATAGACCGAGTGACAATGTTGTCTTCGTTGTGAGGAGAGGGGTTTTCCGAGAGTGAGAACTCATAAGCTAAGGAGACAGTGGGAGGCAAATCAATCTTGAAGAGATTCAAGAATCGAGCGATGAAGGAACCTCTAACGCTGGCGCTCAACCCGAGGAGGAAACTCCGGTTGAACCAATTGACGAGTCCTTACCTCTTCGACGTTCCGAAAGAGTTAGAGTTCAACCCTAGTTTTATGGTTTTCATATTACTACCGAAGGGGACACATATATTAGTGATGGTACACTAATAAATCCAGATAAACCTAATAGCTATAAGGAAGCCATGGCAGGCCCAGAGTCTGCCAAATAGAAAGAGGCGATAGACAACGAGATTCAGTCCATGTATGACAACCAAGTTTGGAATTTGGTTGACAATTTGCCCAGACGTAAGACGGTTGGGTGCAAATGGATCTTCAAGAAGAAGACCGACGTGGATGGGAATGTGCACACGTATAAGGCACGACTGGTGGCGAAGGGCTTTACTCAAACTCCTGGAGTTGACTATGATGAGACCTTCTCACCAGTTGCTAAGATAAAATCTATTAGGGTGATGCTAGCCATTTCTGCATTTCATGATTATGAGATATGGCAGATGGATGTCAAGACCGCTTTCCTTAATGGGAAGTTGGCTGAGGATGTTTACATGGCTCAGCCAGAGGGTTTTGTCGATCCGAAGCATCCCAATAGAGTGTGCAAGCTTGAGAAGTCCATTTATGGACTTAAGCAAGCATCTCGCAGATGGAATCTTTTCTTCGATGAGAAAGTCAAAGAGTTTGGATTTGTATGAAGTGAAGATGAGTCATGTGTATATATCAAGGCCAGTGGGAGTATAGTTAGCTTCCTCGTTCTGTATGTTGATGACATACTACTCATAGGAAACGACATCCCGACTCTGCAGGAGGTTAAGTCCCGGCTCGGGAAATGCTTCGCTATGAAGGACCTCAGAGACGCTTCCTATATTTTGGGAATAAGGATAGTGAGAGAACGAAGTAAGAGACTAATAGGACTTAGTCAGAATACTTACTTGGATAAGGTACTAAAACGTTTTAGTATGGAAAACTCGAAGAAGGGAGAACTACCGATACAAAGTAATGCCAAGTTGAGTAATACTCAAAGTCCGAGTACCAAAGCCGAGATATCAGAGATGAGCCGAGTACCTTACACTTCTGCAGTTGGCTCGATCATGTATGTTATGACTTGTACTCGCCCTGATGTGGCCTTTGCTTTGAGCATGGTCAGTAGATATCAAGGGAACCCAGGCAAAGCTCATTGGATTGCGGTCAAGACTATACTTAAGTACCTTCGGAGGACCAAGGAATGGTTCTTAGTCCTTGGAGGGAGTGATGACTTAAAGGTGTGAGGGTATAGTGACGCAAGCTTCCAGACCGATAGGGACAACTACCGTTCGCAGTCGGGCTGGGTCTTGGAAAAGTTCCAAACAAGAAACCGTAGCTGATTCAACGTGCGAATCAGAGTACATTGCAGTGAGCGAAGTGTCAAAGGAGGCGATATGGTTGAAGAACCTCATTGGTGACCTTGGAGTTATGCCTACCATAAAGGAGCCTATGGAAATTTTCTATGATAATGAAGGAGCGGTTGCCTTGACCAAGGAACCGAGGGATCATGGTAGATCTCGGCATATCGACAGAAAGTATCATTTTATTATACATCGAGTAGAACAAGGACACCTCGTGGTAAAGAGGATATCATCAGAAGATAACCCAGAGGGTTAAGCACTTGCAGCACGCTAGGAGCATTGGGCTGAAGGATGATATTAGTTTGGATTAGATAGTTTAGAAACATGTAATAGATAAATGTAATTGACATTTGATGATTAAATAAAGGAGTATTATTTAAGGGTTTTGTCTGATGTTAATTGTTTAACTATTGTTTCACTTTGCATGTTTTGACTTCCAGAATAATTGAGTTTATTAAGGATAATTGAATTATTCAAACAGTCCACAATCGTTCATATGTTGGAAGTAGGTATGAATGAAGATTGTCATGAATTGGTGTGTAGATTTTTTAAATGGTATTAGACATAGCAATGGTTTGCTACAACGTTCATGAGTGCTTATGAACAAGTTTTGAGCATTGTAATAAACCCACGCTTGCTGGAATCACTTTATGGAATGTACCGCAAGTGATCGCAAGACGATAATATCATATGGTCTTTGTGACAACCGTCAATTTCTGGTCAAGTCAAAATCAAATAAAGTCAACAAGTCAAACCGGTCGACTCATCTAACCCTTGAATATTAGGGTTTTCATTATGTTTCTTATTGAGCAACTCGCAATCTTAATACAAAGTATCACTTAGAGTTTTCACGTGTCCGAAAATTCTATACCTTAATCGGGGTAAGTGATGAATCTACTCGATAAACGATTATTCCTTGACCCTCGGAGACATATAACAATCATAACAAAGCTTAACAAGGTTTACAAACCATGCATTCCAAAACCTAGCACTCAGAAGGGTCTCAAAAGAAGTCTCTCTCTCGAACTCTTTCACTCTATCTCTCCCAAATCTCTCTCCATATGCGAAATCTCTTTGAGAATGTCAAATCTCTCCAAGAATGTGGAATCTCTCCCAAATCTCTCCAAGAATGTGGAATCTCTCCCAAATCTCTCTCCATATGCGAAATCTCTTCGAGAATGTCAAATTTATCCTAAATCTCTCGAAGAATGTGGAATCTCTCCCAAATCTCTCTCCATATGCGAAATCTCTTCGAGAATGTCAAATCTCTCCCAAATCTCTCCAAGAATGTCGAATCTCTCCCAAATCTCTCCAAGAATGTGGAATCTCTCCCAAATCTCTCTCCATATGCGAAATCTCTTCGAGAATGTCAAATCTCTCCCAAATCTCTCTCCATATGCGAAATCTCTTCGAGAATGTCAAATTTCTCCCAAATCTCTCCAAGAATGTGGAATCTCTCCCAAATCTCTCTCCATATGCAAAATCTTTTCGAGAATGTCAAATCTCTCCAAGAATGTGGAATCTCTCCCAAATCTCTCTCCATATGCGAAATCTCTTCGAGAATGACAAATCTCTCCTAAATCTCTCCAAGAATGTGGAATCTCTCCTAAATCTCTCTCTGAACCTCTCTCAAACTTTTTATGCGCTTTTGGGGCATTCCGACACTCGACTCGGTGAAAAACCGCTCGAAAAGGGAAGATTCATTGGAAATAAGCCTCTTAGGGCTGAAGCCTCTCTATAGGGGCCATACCCTTCTAGAACCGAGGTCAAAGGGGTGAGGACCGGAGTCCCCATGAGTAGCCATCCGAAGCCGCGACCAAGGAGACCGCAGTCAGCGAGCCGTAGCAAGCCGACCGCAGCTAGCAAGCCGCAGCGCCGAATCCGGAACCGAGCCCCCCCACAACGAGATTCACTTCAGCGACCAAGCCCTCCCTCCGGTTCTAAAGCTGCTGAGACCGAGGCCCCCTCCTAACTTCGGATTTCACCATTTTTCACCCGGTTTTTTATCATTTCTCCGTTTTAAGCCCGTTTTTAATTATTTTAACGCGGGATTTTCTCCAAAAATCATATTTTAACATATAAGACCCTAAATATTCATAATTTAATCATTTTTTTTTATGAAAATATTTATTTAAGAATAAAATCTAGTGGGTGAATATTTAAGGTGGAGTGTTAACTTATCTTTGATTTATGACACAAGCAATCACCACACCCACTCCATGACTAACCCACACACCTCCCCACCATCCCTAGTCACTTCATAGTCCTCTCCCACTCAATTTTCAGCCTCTCCCATGTTTTAGAGCTGCAACAACTCTCTCTCTCTCTCTCTCTCTCTCTCTCTCTCTCCTCATTCTCACTCACTTCTCTCATTTCTACCAAAGATCAAACTCACTTTTCTCTCAAATTCTCTCCCTCAAATTCGAGATTGAAGGGCTGATCATCAAGTTTTCTCTCATTTGTGGTAAGATTTATCACCTTTCTCATGATTAATACATTTCCTTGTACTCAAATCATTGATTCTTACACAAATTTCCATCATAAATTGTGCTAGATTCTTGAATCTTCAAGCAATCTTCAAGTGTTCTTGAGTTGAACACTTCTCATCTCCAACACTCATCTTCTGAAATCACACAAGGTGAGTTCATACCCCAGTATTTTCATGTTTTCTTAAGTTTTTAGGGGGAGAATACAAGTTCAAACAACAAGAACACCAAATAATTCTTCCAACAACTTTCATCAGAAAATTTTGCCTTCATTCACTGACTGTTTTGGACAACTTAAACATTTTAGTTTTCAAAACTGTTTTAGGTGCATGTAGCTCAAGTTCTTATCTTTAAAATGACTACTTGCACATCTCCAGACGATTTTTCTACAATTTATGGTGATTTTTACAAAACTGCCTATCACTGTAGCTATGAATCAGGACCAGTCTGTGAATATGGATATTTTCACTCCAGTTAGAGGCTTCTAAAAATCATAGAAAAAAATATGAACAAACTAGACACATTTTGGGAACTCTCAGAATTTACGGATTCAGTTTTCGACATCGTATGATTTTTCTGTGAATTTTCTAAGATAGTGTAGAATTAGGGAAAATTCGTTAACAGCATGCTATTTTTATCACACTTTGTAACATGTTGAGCAAAGTGTTAATCTTGATGATTTCCATTAGGTGTCATGTTGGCTTGGTAAATTACACAAAAATCAGAAAACAAATGGATTTTTAACTTCAAGTCGTATAGTTATAAATTGATTTCATAAACAAAGTTCACACTCATGGGTATTCAAACATATGGTAAACTATGGTAGTATAGTTTATCTTCTTTATATTATCAATGATTTTAATAAACTATAATAGGTATAGTTTGTGATACATTTATACATTAAGGAAAATGAAAGGTTATTTTACTCCCACTACGGGAAAGATTCAATATCAATCTATTTGTAAACTAGTTAACTTGGTTGTGAGACATTTCTCTACCCGTGCGTTCGAGTACGGGATCCCAATTCCTGTAAGTTATAACCAGAGTCTCTTGTAGGGAGAGCGTGATAATTGTGTATAGATCTATATTGGGGTTGACATCCCACACCTTGCTATTAGCTACAGCCGGACCGGCAGGTCTGCGGGTGACAAAAGTCATAGGATCAGGGCGTCTGTAAGACGTTGTGCAGGTTATCTCTAGTCATAGTATGGTTATAGCGACTCACATAGGAGTTAACAATCTTTCAAGTTTACATCCAAAAATTCTATTTTGAAAAACGGTTTTACTACTAAATTAATGAGTTTATGTCGATTTAAACTTGCATGGATTTCTCTAAGTATGGCAACATAATTGTATATACATCGCTATCATGATTTTATGTTGATTTAAAGCCACCTTCATAACAATAAGTATGGATTTTACTTGTACACTTTCGGTCTTGGAAATTTAGACCACATAACGTAAAGCTCACACGTACATTTTTTCTTGGGGTTTAAGACTACATATCACTTTTATAAGGAAAATATAAGATTTTTCTTGGCAACATACAACTCATTACAAAGAACGGTTTTCAAACTTTTCTTCCAAAAAGCTTATGAACTCACCAACCTTTGTGTTGACACTTTTTCAAAACTACTTGTATTCTCAGGAATCAGTGAAATCAGGTAACTACAAGCTTTTGATGATGGAACACTACGGCGTTAAACAACTACTTTTACATAATGTTGTATTCAGTCATCGAAATATGTAACACTTGAAACTATGTAATACTTTTTCTGTTATATTTATGATTGGTTGTATTGCTTTGATCACTATTATACTCGTTGTTATGATACTATACATGAAGTCCACCACCCCCGGACGTTTCCGCCATCCTTGGTTTGGGGGTGTGACAATCTTAAAACCAAGATATATGGTTTATTGTTTACTAATTGGTTGTGCATTGATAATGTGAAACCGCATCAGTAAATTGATGTCATAAAACGCATTGTTGTGTATGATTGATTAGTAAATAATAAATTCATATAAGTCGAATTTTATCTGTTACTTCTATCCTAAGAGGGTAAAAGCGATATCACGGCCGCTCGATGATTTGATTTGACTTATGTGCCAGGCCCCGTCAGGACTAAATTGATGTGTTCAATTAAGTTCTATGTCAAATAAATCTGAGATCGAGAAACTAATTTCTATACAATAAGTATGACAATGCTTCATGAGATTATCTACACGGTATCAAAACAGAGGACTGTACGATCCCTTATCTAAACGACAGGTTATTGATAAGATCAGAGTTCGACAGCGTCTTTGAGAGCTACGATTGCTAATCGAGCTGTACATTGCATTTGTGGTTACTAGACTTATCCAAGTGGGAGACTGTTGGATTAGTGTCTAAGCCCGTAACCATATTTGGTAAGTACTTGACCCGGTAGTGCATGGTCCTTTTGGGTTGCCTTCACCAAAGCAACTTGATTGGAGAAATAAATAGAAAGAGAGGTTATTATGATTTATTAATATATTATAAGAATAATATATTAAAGGATAAATCATATTTGTTTAATTAATATTGGTCAATAATTAATTAAGAATTAATTTTGTGATCAAGTGTAATTAATTAAACTAGAGGGACCGAATTGTAATTATGTGATAGCTGCAAAATAGGGCAATGGTTATCCTAGTTGTAGGATGGACGAATTCAATGGATAAGATATCCTTGAAATCGTCCAAAGGTCGAAAGGGATAAGGGTTATCAAGGCTTATCTTTTGATTGCTTGGTGGGCAAGTAACTAGATAAGGATAAGGACTGAAACACTAATCTCTACCCTATATAAAGACCCCTAAGGCCTTAAGAATTCGTCCACTTGCTTCTAAGAGATCCCAAGGCCGATTTCTACCTCTCCCATTCTCTCTCTATAGCCTCTCCAATTGCTTGTGGTGTTTGTGAGCCATTAGAGGTACTACACTTGTGGTACTTGCTTTCAATACTTAGGGTTTGAAGATTTAAGTTGTTATTGCAATATAACAACAAGAGGTATGTGATCTAACCTTCTATGTGAGTTTCGAAAATAGTAGGCCACATTAGGGTTTTATTCATGTGTTCATAATGTTGTGTATCTAATAGTGAAAACATAGATCTAAATCTAGGGTTGCATGCACACATAGGATTGTATGTATAAAACCCATCACCTAGTTCCTAGGGAACTTTGTAGTGACTGCCAGAATATTGAAGTAAATCTACTATCTCTATCAGAGATAATGGATATGGGAACACCATGCAGTCGTACGATCTCCCTAATGTATGTTCTAGTTAGTTTCTCCATCTTATCAGTTTCTTTGATAGGCAGGAAGTGTGCGGACTTTGTTAACCTGTCTACAATCTCCCATATAGTATCGAGACCACCCGTTGTCTTTGGCAACTTGTTTATGAAGTCCATTGTGATCCGCTCCCACTTCCATTCAGGTATCTCCAGTTGTTCAAGTAAACCTGAGGGTTTCTGGTATTCGACCTTAACCTTGGCGTAAGTAAGGCACTTGCTCACGAAGGTAGCAATCTCTGCTTTCTTGTTAGGTCACCAGTATAGCTTTTTAAGATCCAGATACCGTATCTGAACCTGGGTGGATGGAATATCGAGTGTTGTGTGCTTCGGTCATGACCAAGTCTCTGAAACCACCGTGTTTCGGTGTCCAGATCCGATCCATGAGATATAAGGCTCCGCCACCCTTGACTTCCAAGTTCTTATCCATCCCTCTCAGGGATTCACCCGCCACATTTTCAGGTTTTAAGGCTTCGAGCTGAACCTCCTTAATTTGTGTGGACAGATGTGAATGCATAGTCATAGTCAATGATTTGACTCTACGACCAGAGTATTCTTTCCGACTTAAAGCGCCAGCTACTACGTTGGCTTTATCGGGAGGATAATGAATTTCACATTCGTATTCATTGAGTAGCTCGACCCACCGTCGTTGTCTCATATTGAGCTCCTTCTAGTCGAATATATGTTGAAGGATTTTGTGGTCTGTAAAGATAGTGCTTTTCGTACCGTACAGGTAGTGTCTCCAGATCTTCAGAGCAAACACAACTGCTCCTAACTCAAGATCATGTGTGGTGTAGTTCACCTCATGTGTCTTTAGCTATCTTGAGGCATAGGCGATGACCTTACCTCGTTGTATAACAACACAACCAAGTCCTTGGTTTGATGCATCACAATAAACCACAAAGTCTTCTATCCCTTCTATGAGGGATAGTATCGGTGCACTGCATAAGGCTCGTTTTAGCGTTTGAAACACCTTCTCTTGTTTCTCTTCCCAGTCAAAGGCCACGACCTTCTGGGTCAATGTTGTAAGCGGTTTTGCAATCCTAGAGAAGTTCTGAATGAACCTGCGATAGTAGCCAACGAGGCCTAGAAATTGACGAATTTGTGTAGGCGTCTTCAGTGCTGACCAATTCTCAGTGGCCTTTATTTTGGAAAGAAGCCATTGATCTTTTGGAGTTATACTCATTGGAACTGAAGACGTCTTTTGACACCAGCAATGAGGTTGAATGCCAATTTGACTTCCTATCACCCCACGAGTGTTTCTTTTCCGATGCTTTCAAAATCTCAAAAAGTCCCTAATCTCCAAAAATGCGATCAACCGAAAACTCTTCAATTTCTATCTCAAATATGGGAAGCCTTAGTACGATTCTTGGAGTCTAAAGAGGATCGTTGGTTTGAAGGTCAACTAACCTGCACAAACTGAAGATTTTCCGAACATTCGTTTCAAACGATTTCGGGGTTTAAATCACGTGCTTCATGAATTTACTTTGGCTGATTTTCCTTTCATGAATCCATATGATTGGATTTCGTTATTCAACAATATTGCGAATGATGTGAATAAATACGATCCTATTTTTGATCATTTGAAGAGGATGATTAAATGCTACATCCTAGAGATTGCGAAGATGGATACTGAGATCGCCTCAGTTCTGAATAAAAGACCCATAATGAAGCAATTTGAAGAACCTGAGGACATCCAACATCTACAAGGAGCACTTTTTGACAAGGAAAATTGGAGCATCGTGTATAAGAAGAAGGAGGGTGCAGTTCTGAAAAACGACATGTTCTTTTTAAGGGACAAACACTTGTGTTCGAGTGCTGTGAATCAAATTCTAGAAAGGGCTAAAGAGAACCAGGCGAACTCAGCTTCTAATTTAAGATGTGTGTCGGATATGATTCGGTGGTATCTGGCCGTCGGGGCATCTCTTCTGAAGATAATGCCTAAGGTTTTTGAAGCGCAAAGACAACAGTGAAGTCCTCCTTCCGATTTGACACAAATGGGGGGGGGGGGGATTGTTAGGTCTAATATTGTGTTGTGTCAAATGTATGTTACTAGATTCCGAAATGGGCCTATCCATGTTCAGAACTATTGTATGATTTATTCTATATATAGCGTGCGTGTAACTTTTAGGGTTACGACTTTTGAAGCAAGTACATAACAGTTCCGCCTCAAGAACTATTTTATTGTTGTGATTAATAATCATACGGAACCTTTTTAATCATTGTCATTTCCTATCTTTAATTCATCTCATAAATATAAAATCTATTGATCTTCCATTGTTTCTCACACAATTAAGTCAATTTCTTCAGATGTAGGCACAAAAATGTAATCATTCAATGACGAAGTTTCAACTTTGATTTTCTCTTTTGCAACCTTTCTTTGAGAAACATCAAATTTCTTGGTTTTAATTTCTCACCATTTTGACACCCATTCTTGTGATGAATTACTTCCACTAACCGAATCATTTTAGTAGTTCTCATAAGCCTTTTGAACTTGTTCTTGAAAATACTTTTTCGATTGAAATTGCCTTCTTTTTCCTTCAAACCAATGATTAAAATTTTTCATTTCATTTATGCCTTTGACAAAAGAAACATTCGACTTATGCTTTGAATCGTCATTTGGAAATTATGGATCATCAGGTTTAAATGGTACATTTTTCTTCACAATAGTTGTTGGTTTGGGAAAACTCATTTGTGAAAAAGGTTTGTGTGATTTTTGCTGAAAACGAATTTGATATTGAGTTTGATATAAAAAACGGGATTCTTTTTGAAAACTCCTTTGTTCATTGTTTTGTAAATGATTTTGCGGTTTCATGCTTTCATTTTAAAAACCATTCGTCTTTTGTGAAAAACCATTTTGAGATTTGTTCACAAGATTCTTGTTAACCACTTTTGGAATAACTTTTGAAGGTTCATTTAAAGTATGAGTTTCGGATGTTTGAGAAAACTTCTTTTTTTGTATTTGTGAAGATTTTTGCATCAATCTCTTTGGCTTTTGAGAATCTTTTCGTTTCTTCCAATAAACTTTATTTTGAGCTTTTCATTTGGAAATTTCGTCTTCCAAATCTGATTTTCAGCTTCTTTGTCATGATTTTGAGTCTTTACCTTTTGATTTTTAAAGTCATAAGGAATAGACTTATTACAACTCTTCTCATTTTTGTCTTCGACATCAAGCTTATAAATTTTCACAACCCAAAATCTACTTGTATTCTTTTTATTATCTTTGGAAAAAGATTTTTGACTCTTTTGACATTGAAAAACTTTGGACCCTTGATTCAAACCATTTTCCATAATATTTCGGTTAGAAGCAAATCCTTCATCAGTCACTTTGGAATTATCTTCTTTTAACAATTTATTCAATTCAAGATTAATTTTATCCCTATTTCCTTTAGTTACAAAAACTTGATTTAGAAGTTCTTTGATATATGAGGGATAAAGAATTGCATTTGTTTCAAGAAAATATTTTCCTTTTTCTTTGAATTTTTTTATATTCCTCAAAATCCTCATACACTTGAGCTTCAAAATCTTGTGGAATTTATTTTTCAGTCGAATGATCATCACTATCACTTTCATTGTTCGTTATTTCCTTAACAATAACAAACTCCTTTTTATAATCACAAGTTTTGGTTGCCGAAGATGAAACTTTGTTTAGTTTCGTTGTTGAATCAACATTCTCTTTTCCTTTAGCTAACGCACTGACATTGATGACAAATTTTTTTGAGCAATTGACACATTCCACTTCCTCAATTTCATTAATATTTTCAGAATCATCTTCGATATGAGCAAAATTGAGTACTTTGTGTCGAATTCTTAGTCTTCAAAATTTTGATTCGTTCATTTTTGGTCAAGGTCTCGTTCACAATATCAATGAATTCATCAGCAATCAAACAATCATTAATATTCACAACACCATATGCATACGAATCATTAGGAATAGTATCATAATCAGCTACATTACTTTCGCAATCAATAGTAGTCTCATCCATTAGTTCACATTTGAAAGTATTAGATGGAAGTAGCTTTCTATGTTGTTCTTTATATATGTTCAATGAATTATACAGGTCAGTAGTTTTCCATACATACATCTAGCGGTACTACAAGAGATATTTATTTTTTACCAACATACCGTTGTCTATACGATTCAAATCCCTATCAGTCATAATGTTCGTAAATTTTAAATGTCAGCTTTCTATTCTACTATCCTTTTCCTCCAACTTATTACGAGCTTCATAAAGTAAAGCCTTAGATTTCTCCGTTTCACTAATCATAGGGATCAACATATCATTCAGATAAGAGCAAGTATCTTCAATATCATATAAAATAGAATGGTAAGAGTTTAAAGGAACATTAAGAGAAAAAGATGATCATGTACCTTCACGGTCATTTGAGACCTTGAAGTAGTCGAAATGAAACATCTTCCAGTCAGCATTTCATCGTCCACTTCACTCTCTTTTCCAATCTCCTTCTCCGATGCTTCCCAATCGTTATCAACAAACTCATCACCAACCATGCCATTCTTACTAGAAAGATCTCCAACATGCTTTGCAAACATGACTCCAGGAGTAGGATGACACATTTCTTCATCATCGGAGCCTGAGGACCATATTTGATATGTCCCATCATCAGCATCATCATCATCACCACCACCCTTCGCAAGCAAAGAAAGATTCTTTGGTTGAACAGGCACTTCTTCAAGTCTCTTAGCATAATATGCTTCATCCTTCACTTTCTCCTTTTTCTCCTCCTTCTTCCTTAACATGTCGTCCTTCGCAAGATAATTATGTCTGTTATAATAGTTACAATTGTAACCGGAATCATGTTTTAGTCTCAAGTTATCTTCTTCTCTTCTTCTTTCTTCTCAACTTTCTCCATACCTTTTTGTCGCATCATTGTTTGACATCTACTTCTTCGCAAAAATGTTTTTAAAATTCCCACCAATTGGCTTCTTGTACAACTTCTTGACCCTATTATTAGAATAATAGACAATAGCTTCATCATCATAATTGAGTAGAAAAACTTCTTCACTTCTTTTGCTTTTTCATCATAATAATTAATTTTCGTTGTTGTCTTTGAAACTAGTGACATTAGACCATAAAAATTCATCCTGTTGTTCTCTTCAACTATCTCCTTTACCTCAGCTCATGTGCTTTCACTATATTATAGAGATTCGACAAAGAGTATGTGTCAAAATTCTCCTGAGTCTTAATCATGAGACAAATGTTTCTCCATTCCTTTCTCAGTACCAGAATGAAGGTAAGATTGTACTCTAAGGTATTACGAACCACTCCATATCTTGTACACTTGAAGATTGGCTCATTTAATCTATCATAATATCCTTTGATAGACTCACTTTATTTTTGCTTAAAACCATCTAATTCTGACAAGCATTGCGTCAGATAGCTCATTTTGGTTCTTTCATTCCCTTGGTATTTTTCTTTCAATGTATCACAAATATCCATTGTTGTCTTACAACCTCGAACATAATTGTAAACAACATGTAGAAGAGCTCCTCGCAGTTCACGGAGATATTTTTTTGTCATTTTACTTCTTCTTGTTGGTTTGAGTGATTATGTCTTCTGCAGCACCAACATTTCCAACAACTTGAACAAGACCCGCAAGAAGAGGTCCAGTTTCGATGCATCGCCGATGGTCTCCGTCAACCCCATTGAGATAGTATTGCATACGATCGCTCATTGATCGTAGAACTCAAGAATTAACATTGGCACTTTTGTAGCAGATCCAAGCAAGTTTTCGAAATTCATCATGGTGTGAACATTCAGATTAGCAATTGAATCAAAAATTTGAGTTGAATCAAAGTTTAAAATAGGATAAAATAGAGAAATCATACAACAGAAACAAATCGACTGTGAAAACAAACGCAGAATCGATAAATCATAGTGATTAATCAAATAATTTTTCTCACTTTGTGGAAATATTAAATCGGAACAGTCAACTCAATAAAGTGAAAACACAAAAGAAATTCTTCAATCAATATGATGATACCTGCTCGGATATCAATTGAAGAGATGTTTTTAGTTATGTTTTAATCGGTCAATATTAAATCAGAGTAAAGAACACGAAGATCTAAACAAGATTTGATTTTAGTTTAATATATTATGGAGAAAGGTACAAGAGAGATCGCAATGAGAATGAATGCTCAGTGCGTACAAGTGTGCAAAATATATTATGACTCTCTAAAGTATCTACCCTATTTATAGGATACTCACATAAACAAAAATGACCAGAACTCGACATTACATAACGAATCGACAACGTGCCTAGTAAATACATTACATAACGAGGACTAGTAAACACAGTTATTTACAGACTGTTTGACATATCATAACAAAACATGACTCAACAACGATTCATGTAATTTACTTAATTTTGTATTATATGTCTTATTCGCTATTTTATTTTATAATTTATTTTATTTTATAATTTATCTCTAAAGTATATATATATATATATATATATATATATATATATATATATATATATATATATATATATATATATATATATATATATATATATATATATATATATATATATATATCAAATTAAAAGAATAGTTGTTGAAGCTCCCTAAAAGTGGCACACAATCCATCAAATAATTCATTTCCCACTTTGTCTTAGTGGGTTGATGCAGAGTCATTGTTTAATAATTTGGATTTTACGAAACATATGTACCTTTTATTTTAATATCAATTGTCGTTATCTTCAACTTTCATATTGCTCGTTACTGGGCTTTGTTTGAGCATATATTGTTTCTACGTGTTAAAGACAAATTTTCGTAGACAAAAGCCTGTAATGGACCTTATCACTCTCAAGTCTCAATCTCATATAGGAGGCTAAATGGTCACAACTAGGCATGCACAGACCGGTACCGGTTTGGTTCTGATCAACTTAGTCAAAACCGGTTCGGTTCCAAACATATATAAACCGGTTTGATTTTATTGAAACCGGTTCAAAAAAAACCGGTTCACAAACCCGGTTCCAAACCGATTCGACGATATAAGGTTTTTTAATTTTTTTTTGTTTTTGGTCTAATAAGTGTAAAATATGAATGAGTTTTTTTTTTTTTTTTTTTTTTTTTTTTTTTTTTTTTTTAGATTCTATCGCTTTTGATTGTATTTAACCATAAAAAAAATTGGGCTTGGGGTGGATGAATTGGGAAGGCATAAGCCTTATGGTAATACACACATATTTCATATACACGTCCATATATATGTCAAAAAGGTTTTTTTCATTTGTTTTTTGTTTAATAATATACATATCTTTTGATGTATTAACTTTTTCTTGGTTTTAAATTTGATGTTTGTGTATAAGTACAAAAACATAATGTATGTACAAAATTGTTCAACTTGAATCAACACATTTTTTGTAGCAATTTTCAACTTTTTTTTATTTTTTTGTTTTTTATATTGGAAATACATAATACAACTTCAAACATAAAAAGACAAAACATCTAAATTGTCAAACTAATACATCTTCAAATATAAAGCATTGTTTTCGTTGTAGTCTTCATTCCAAGTCCGTAGTCATTGTATTTTTTCGTCATCCGCCATGTCATTGCGTAATCCTCTCTCATACTCGATCTCTTCTAGGGTGAGTGGCACCGACATTCCCACCACTACTTCTTCCTCATGTACTCGTGCTTCGGCATGCAATGATGTGTCTTCTAGTACTTCAATGTCTTGTATATGTTCCACGCCATCAAGGTAGCATTTCAAGCAAATGCACACTTCCGCCGACAAAGGGGTTAGTTTTGTTCTTCTTGGTGATATTACCCTGCCACTAACAGGAAAAGCCGATTCTGAAGCTATCGAAGAAGCTTGGGAGCTTAGTAGATCACGGGCCACAGTGACTAGAATCGGAAATTGGGTTTCCTTTCCTTTCCACCAAGCCAAAATATCAAAATTTTCAAACTCTTGAATACTCATTTGAGACAAGAAATCTGAACCAATGTACCTTCCGAGCTCGCTACTAGGAGTGTTAGACCGAGCTCGTTTGGAATTTTCATTCCTCAAAGTATTATAAAGCCAAATTGTTTCGTTATTTTAGTGAGAAGTGGATCCGGATGCCCCCCTATTTTGCATCATGTCATAAATGTTTGATGAACCATATTTTGTTAAATAAACTTCAAACAAATTTTGCAAAACTTTGTTAAATTTTGAAACTTCCTTTGATGCATAATCCATGTTATCATCCAATAAACCCAAATCGTAACAAATATTTTCAGTTAAAGTCTCAACCCCCAAACATTTAGAGTCGGATTCATAGCGACAGAACAAGTAATAATGGGAAACATTTCTTGAAAATATTTTTTAACTTTGTTTTCATCGGTTTCATCATATTAGCAAACACTGTGCTCATCTTTTCAAACTCATTTATTTTCGAACACATTAAAAAAGTCTGGTTTAAAACTAAACAACTTGTAGGATAATAAACCCCCGATAAAAAAGTAGTTGCTTTTTTAAAAACATCAAGCATGTCTGTAACAAGTTTGATAGCATCCCAACTTGATTCTGGATAAGCCGTAACCTTATTACGGTCTGCAAGGTTGTTATCGAACATTTTTAAAGTATCTTTTTGACGTAAGGCACATTCAAACATTTTGCAAGTGGAGTTCCATCGGGTATTATTTTCCATATTCGGACCTATAAAGAGGGTATTCGCATCGACACAAAATTCCATATAATTATGATATCGAGCGTTACTAGAACTAAAAATATCTTTTAGCATGTCTTTGAATCCATCTTTTATAGTTTCAATGCTAGTTAGTCTATCTTGCATAACCAAATTAATGATATGTGCAACACATCGACTATGAAAAAAACACCATCGCAAATTGGTTTATATTTTAGTTTTAGTTGTCTAACCGCGACGATGTTGTTTGAAGCATTATCAAAAGCTATAGAAAAAATCTTTCCTTCAAGTTTATAAGTTTTGATCACACAATCTAGAATTTTAAATAAATTTTTATTGATGTGCGGGTACTCAAACAATTCAAACGTAATCGTACGCTTCATCATTACCCAATTAGTTGGATTAATCCAATGAGCGGTAACACAAAGGTACGCATCCGGTGAACTATGAGGAGCCGTCCAAACATCATAAGTTAAATTCACACTGGTTTCTAAAGATTGAAATCCTAAAATCAATTCATTTTTTGCAAGTTTCCACGTTTCAATACAATCACGTCTAATAGAAGTACGACTCACATGGCAATATCGTGGTTGGAGAGTATCTTGGATGAATGAAGTCAATCGTTTGTTGTCGAAGTGGTTAAAAGACAAGCATTCTTTAATCACGAAATTCGCCATCCTATTCTGAACTTTAGCCAAATCGTAACTCCACAATGTTTCATCATTTGCCATTACTGTTTGATTATGTCCCGACCCAAATTTCACCGCGGGGCATCTTTTTTTCATATGAGTTTCAATGTCGAATTCCCATCTTCATTAAAAAAAAGCACCACATTTCTTGCATCGCGCTTTTTTTATACCGTTCGACATTACACACAAATCATAGTTGCACCAAATAGCCGGATTTCTACTTGTTTCTTTGATGCTAACAACGGTAAGATTGTTTGATGAATCTCCTACACCATCAGAAGCCGAATCCATTGTTTGAACTAAGAGCGTTTTTTGAACTAAGAGAGGTTTTTTGAGCTTTGGTTAAGGTAAAGTTGAGACCTAAACATCTAATACATATATATATATATATATATATATATATATATATATATATATATATATATATATATATATATATATATATATATATACTATAAGGAATGGTTAATATGGTTAAAGTCTCAACCCCCGAACATTTAGAGTCGGATTCATAGCGACAGAACAAGTAATAATGGGAAACATTTCTTGAAAATATTTTTTAACTTTGTTTTCATCGGTTTCATCATATTAGCAAACATTGTGCTCATCTTTTCAAACTCATTTATTTTCGAACACATTAAAAAAGTCTGGTTTAAAACTAAACAACTTGTAGGATAATAAACCCCCGATAAAAAAGTAGTTGCTTTTTTAAAAACATCAAGCATGTCTGTAACAAGTTTGATAGCATCCCAACTTGATTCTGGATAAGCCGTAACCTTATTACGGTCTGCAAGGTTGTTATCGAACATTTTTAAAGTATCTTTTTGACGTAAGGCACATTCAAACATTTTGCAAGTGGAGTTCCATCGGGTATTATTTTCCATATTTGGACCTATAAAGAGGGTATTCGCATCGACACAAAATTGCATATAATTATGATATCGAGCGTTACTAGAACTAAAAATATCTTTTAGCATGTCTTTGAATCCATCTTTTATAGTTTCAATGTTAGTTAGTCTATCTTGCATAACCAAATTAATGATATGTGCAACACATGGACTATGAAAAAAACACCATCGCAAATTGGTTTATATTTTAGTTTTAGTTGTCTAACCGCGACGATGTTGTTTGAAGCATTATCAAAAGCTATAGAAAAAATCTTTCCTTCAAGTTTATAAGTTTTGATCACACAATCTAGAATTTTAAATAAATTTTTATTGATGTGCGGGTACTCAAACAATTCAAACGTAATCGTACGCTTCATCATTACCCAATTAGTTGGATTAATCCAATGAGCGGTAACACAAAGGTACGCATCCGGTGAACTATGAGGAGCCGTCCAAACATCATAAGTTAAATTCACACTGGTTTCTAAAGATTGAAATCCTAAAATCAATTCATTTTTTGCAAGTTTCCACGTTTCAATACAATCACGTCTAATAGAAGTACGACTCACATGGCAATATCGTGGTTGGAGAGTATCTTGGATGAATGAAGTCAATCGTTTGTTGTCGAAGTGGTTAAAAGACAAGCATTCTTTAATCACGAAATTCGCCATCCTATTCTGAACTTTAGCCAAATCGTAACTCCACAATGTTTCATCATTTGCCATTACTGTTTGATTATGTCCCGACCCAAATTTCACCGCGGGGCATCTTTTGTTCATATGAGTTTCAATGTCGAATTCCCATCTTCATTAAAAAAAAAAGCACCACATTTCTTGCATCGTGCTTTTTTTATACCGTTCGACATTACACACAAATCATAGTTGCACCAAATAGCCGGATTTCTACTTGTTTCTTTGATGCTAACAACGGTAAGATTGTTTGATGAATCTCCTACACCATCAGAAGCCGAATCCATTGTTTGAACTAAGAGCATTTTTTGAACTAAGAGAGGTTTTTTGAGCTTTGGTTAAGGTAAAGTTGAGACCTAAACATCTAATACATATATATATATATATATATATATATATATATATATATATATATATATATACTATAAGGAATGGTTAATATGGTTAAAGGGGAGCCAAAATCGGGTCTTCAACAACCTCAAACGGCTATATAGCCGATAGGAAAGACAAAAAAACGGTAACATTCGCAAAACCGGTTCACCAACGGTAACCTTCGAAAACCAGTTCAGCAAACCGGTTCAGAAAAAACAGTTCCAAACCGGTCTCAAGGGAACAAAGTGAGAATTGGTCCAATCCGGTGGTTCGGTTCACTATCGATTCGGTTCTTACGTGAACCGGTTCAAGGCTAAACCGGTTTTCGGTTTGGCTACCGGTTCGATTCCTGAACCGTTTTTTTTGCCCACACCTAGTCACAAAAAATCCATTAAAAGAGTTTAAAAGAGTGTTGTCAACTCACTGCGTCTTAACTCCACAATAAACTCACTATCAAACTACTAGCCTTTGAAAATGATTATAACTTTATAATTTTTAATTTTTAATTTTTAATTTTTTCTTGTCGTTAAATTAAGAAAAAGAAATGGGGGAGTGTGGTGATGATTGGACCTCTAAAATTTGATTGTTTCCTATTCGTTGTCTCTTCCCGTCTTTGCAACCCCATCACAAACAAGCCAACGCACATCAGGGTGGTGTTCACGTGTGACTTGGCTTACCATAAAGGAAACCCATGCATGGGTTAATGCCTATTCCAAATAGCCTTATCTTGATTAAAAAAAAAGACAAAAATACAAAAATATTCCATGTGGTATGTATTTTCCTCGGTTTTGGTTCAAATAGCATTTTTCAATTGGTTGTCATTTTGAGCTAATTGGTGTGTGGTTTTGGTCCATTGAAAAACTATAAAGACTAAAATGTCTTTCTGATTTACTTTTATGTTTTTTTTCTATTCAATTTAATGGTTTATTAATATATATATATATATATATATATATATATATATATATATATATATATATCCCTCTCTCTCTCTATCTCTATCTATCTATCTATCTATCTATCTATATATCTCTCGTAAAAAGACATCGACCCACCTTTGTCTTTCTCCTTCACCTCCAAAAATATTGAATCCCCTTCTCCATTAGAACCGAAACTGCCTTCTGCTCCTACAGATCCACTACAACCCTTTCCAGTCAACAACCCTAAATCAAATGTGACTGAAAAGTTTCATGAACTGATTATATAACATGAGGCAAAATTTACTCCTGATACAGTTCGGTCCAAACATAATCTGAAAATGAAGAGATCCAGGTGGCAACGATGGTGGCAACTCCGAGAGCTAGTCCAGAGACGTTTTATATGGATTTTATGTTGTATTACGCCATGAAAATCGAATTATCGTCGTCCAACGTCGCTTCTCTCTGTTGTGCTTCGGTAGATTGAGAAACTTCTCTCTGCCATGGATCCGTCTATGTTCAGTTTGTCGAAGAACAAAGCAACACCGACTGTTGGTGGAAAAAAATATGGGAGTCACCACCAGATCCACCCCCATTCATAACGATACAACTCATCACTTACCACATTTCCCCTTCTAAATTCACCATTAAATATTTCTAGTATTTTTCTCATATGTGCAGAATTAGTTGACCTAAGACTCATTGCCAATGAAGAAAATTTTCAATCTGGCAAAAGACCTTGGAATAGTAAGTCAAAACAATGTGTTCATTTTTATTCGAGAGGATCACAAGAATATCATACTTATTGTTACTTAGACCAGACTATAAATACACATGTATTTCACACACTACAGACACCTAGACTCACTGCAATACTTGTACTTGTTTACTTACTTCCAATTCTTTAATTAATCATTCAATCAATACAATTAAACAAGGGAAGTCATTATTATCATCTCCCAAGGTTTTGTATCAGAGATCCTAGCAAGGTCAAGGGCTTTCCCTATAAACCAATTGTGTAATCTTATTCTAGTTTTGATAATCACTTTACCAATAACACCATAGTCTCTCATACAAATTGGTTAATATCTACTCAGTCGATTTTTGACCAAAATAATTTGATGCCTACGAAGGGGTCAAGGTGTTTATAATCCTTGAAAACATTGTCTACACATCCAACCTTCTTTTCTTCCTCTATTTCCTTTATTGCTCTGAAAAATCTTCCACCTCTTCCAAGCGGAGCCCTTGGTCAGAAGAAGACCTCCGATTGTCACAACTGGCATTTTTGCTAGGAAATTCTATTCTCATGAAACATCATCTATTGTAAGGCTTGTATTCTAAGTGAATACCATACCCTATGTTCAATCAACGTCATCCATTTGAATCCAAACTCTTGAATGAAGGTTAAAACCTAATACAATACATCGCGTTTGTTCAACTAAGGGTGGGAAACCCTAGAAATCCCGGCTCAAGTTCATTATAGACTAGGATTCTCTTATTGGGCCTAAGGGACCAATAAATCATCAATTCATCAGTCTATAACATTTTGGGCCATTTGAGCCTAGAATGATTCATTCTACCTAAAATGGACCATGATGTGTCATAAATGATTTAATTAACCTTAATGGGCCATAAACCCATTCCTTTTTTACCATTTTGGGCTGTGAACCTTCTTAAAGGCCCAATGGGCCGAAAATCTATTATTGGGCTTCATAAATTCAATCAAGTTAAGAGAAGGCCCAAATTCCCTCAATTCCTTTCTCTTAAGCCCAAATTCTAGGCCTATTATGCTTATTAGACAAAAAAAGGAAAACAAGATAAATTGTGCACTTGCCACCTCTTTATTGCATGGTGGATCCCCATGTACATCACCATACTCCCTCTCTCTCCTCCCTTCTTCTTATTCTTGGCAAAAACACCTCACACCACCCTCATTCTCTCAAAAATCTTTCAAGAAAACTCTCTCAAAACACTCCAGAACATCCTCCTTCCTTCCACCCAAATTTTCGAGATCTCTAAGTGTTTCAAGAAGATCTTCACTAAAGACCATCAATCTTGGGTAAGTCTTTCTTAGATCCATGGATTAACTTCTTGATATCTTCAAAAATCTCCTCTTACACACATATTTTTGTGTATCATGTTCTTAGAACCATCAAAGTTCAAGATCTACTCAAGAAAGCTTGCTAGGATCAAAAATCTTCTTCCACTTCTTCATCAAAACCGATCCATCACCCCAAGGTGAGTTTATACCCCCTATTTTCGATTTTTATTGGGGGAGAATACAAGTTGTGCTGTGTAGATCTATGTGTGTATGCATGAGTGTGTGTTTTTCATGATTTATTTGGTGGTTATGTGTTGTTTACATCATAAACCTAAGAATATGTTAAGAACATGAAGTTTATCACTTAGATCTACATGAAAACCTTGATAAAAGTATGTGCTATCACATATAATACATTTAAACTAGTAGATCTGGGAATTATACACTTGAAATAGTAAAAATGAGTCCAAGATCTATAAACTAAACTCAAAAATCAGCCTTTCACATAAACGTTTTGGTCCAATATCGAACTGTTTTGACCACCTAAATGATAATATTTTTCAAAACTATTTAAGATGAAAAACGTCAGGTTTATACCTTTAAAATGACTACGATCACGTTTTCATACGATTTTTCTACAATTTTTGGCAAATTTTACAAAACTGCCTATCAGATTTTAAATAATTTCGGACCAGCCTGTGAAGGTGAGCAATTTCACACTTGTTAGAAGCCACTAAAAATTATGAGAAAAATTGTGAACAAAATAGACAAAATTTACAAACTTACAGAATTTACAGATCCAAATTTTGTCTTACGATGATTTTTCTAAAAATTTTCCAACAACTAGGTTGAAAAAGCCCAAAACCAGAAAAATGTGTAATTTTCACAAATCAAGCCAAAAATGATATTTTTGACAAAAATGGGTTTAAAATGTTATTTTTACCACAAACTAGTCATAAACCCAAGTTTTGAACAAAATGGAGACTAAAGTGTTTTTCTTACAAAAATTGGGCGTTAATTGTAAATTTTTGGCTTATTGGGCCAAGAACATCATTTTTACAAAAAGTGGGCTTTCATGCTATTTTAGTGAAACTCGAACCAAAACCAATGATAACTAATAAACGGATTAATTTGATCACTTTCTAGGTTATTGGGCCTTAGTGGCCCATTTTTATGTGTGATAGGTCCTGTATACTATTTATATGTTTATTGGGCCTCATTGACCCATTAACATGTGCGACGGACCTTGGATACTATTTTTGTGCTATTTGGGCCTGTTGTAAGGTCCAAATAAGGATCTTTACCAGCAATCAAGTAACAAACAATCACAGAATAAGAAAAAGATGAAAAGAAACCAAGCTTGCACACGATTATATTCAATAAATCATCAAGTACAACATGATGGACTGCTATGTAATCTCTATGGCATCAACAACTACAAAAGACCTGCTCCTCCACTATTTATACTCGACTAGACCGCAAACTGTGTTTGCGACCGTAAACAGGGTTTACGGTCGTGAATACACAAAATGACCAAAATGAAATAAACAACTCATAAACTGTATTAAAGACTCATGCCAAACAAAATACACTGAAAGCGACCAAACTATTAACTAGACTCTTCAATCTCCCCCTTGGTTTGGTTCTAGCTTGGACTCAGCTATCGACCACCAGTACATCAGACTTTCCCATTGCTCCATTCCATATTTTCTTCTCTATAATTGCAGCCACCATCGAAGTGTATTCTTTCGCAGCGGTCTCAAAGAGATCTTCAGCCACCACAATCTGATGAGCAGCGAGATGATGTATGTCCCGCTTGCCAAATTGAAGCAGGTCCCTTTTTTCATACAGACGGATGCAATCTTCCTTAAGCTTGATGACAGCAGCATTTGTGGATTCATCATACACCCAATATTGCATGGATGCGAGAGAACCATCTAAATAGTTTTGAATAACAGGAACATGCTTAACTTGACCAGTAGCAGGCCACATCAATGACCGAAGTGGCTGACTTGTTTTGGGATCAATGACCTTTTTGTGGACCTTGACAAAAGACTCTGCAGTCTTCATTGACGGAAAGCCCTTGGCCACTTGATCTTCCTAGAAGGATTTGAACTGACTCGCCCTGGGATTGCCTGATGGATTTGAAAAAGGAGCATTGGACAGCTCAATAAGATCAATCTTAGTAAAAGAATGAAAGTCGTGAGCATCTTTGTATAGTTCTTTATTGCCTCTATTTCTCCTCACCATAAACATATTCATGGTGTCATGGAATCCCCACAAGATGATTCCTGACCTATCGCCATACATGTCTCTGAAACGATGCACACCCAGATCCGTAATTGTGATATGTGGTTTATCCCAGGGTGCCTTATGATCTACGCTCCTTTTGAATAGCAATTGACCTTTGTCAGTAGACTTGTCCAATTTGGCGCGTTTTAATTCTGTTGCACTTGGAGCTTGATCCGGTTCCTTTTCGAAACGGTTCACAATGGTGGTGTTCTGGTGGGTTGAGGAACAACGGGAGCATCTTGGTTGGGAAGATAAATCTGTGGCTCGTCAATGGATGACTTGAATTCATCGCCAAGTTTATCTTCCAGATTTTTCTTCAAATCGTAGTAGTTGGCGGTCAACAAGCCAAAATGTGTTTGAAGATTAGTAATCTGCTTTGTCTTCAGAACTTTATCTTCAATAAGTTCGGCCACTTGAACATTGAGCTTTGTGTTTTCAATTTGAAGGTCTGCGACCTTGATATCCGGCTCAATATTTCTCTGATTGAGATCAACATTCTTCTGATTCAGAGCATCGATCTGTTTCTGGAGTCCAAGAAGTGAGGGAGTCTCTTCTCCTGAGCTGTCACCCCCAACAAAAATTCATTTGCCGCGTGGGGGTGGCATAGAAAATTGTTCTTCTACCAAGAGCCTAGCTAGCCTATCCGAGGCAGCATCATCCTCTGGCCTGGGAGGAGAGAAATCTGTTTGGAATGAAGAGCCACTAGCTTCATAGAAGGTACTAGGACCTTCACTGACGGGTTCAGCTGAGACTATGACAGGTGTGGTTGTTGGTGGAGCTGTAACACTTCGAGTTGCCAGTCTAAGGATGAGTCTGCGTCTTTTACTTGGAGGAGGAGAGGCTTGTGTAATGGTGTGATCACTTACCACTGGCTCAGATGTAGGTAATACAACATCAAGGGGAGGAATCCCTGATACTGTCACCATAGGAATTGCTATTTCCGCCGATGGATTGGTAGGATTAGGTACGGCTTCAAGAACATCTTCTTTTTCCCTTGTCTCTGTTGCCAGATGAGCAACTTCATCGACATTATCAAGCAACTTGTCGAGGCTTTCTCCGGTCATAAAATCTTCATTGCTACCGAAGTTTAAGGGAATTTCATCATTATCGAATCCTGTGAGGTCAAGATCTTCTTACAATTCAGTCTCAGCCCCGGCCCCTCATTGTAATCCCCTTGAACCTGTACAGACTGTAATTCGTGTTCCTCAGCGACTTGGGCATTTGCAGTTGGAGTTTCGTCGGCATCATGATCTGAAATTGTGATGACATCTTCAGAAACAACCCTTTCAAAGGAAGTGGCCTCAGATGATGCTTTATCAGATGTTCCATGAGACTCGGAAGATTCATCAAGCTCAGCAAATTTCCCGAACTTAACTAAAGGATGTAATCCTTGAAAAACAACCTTTCCCTTCCGATTTTGTTTAATAAGACCAACAGTGTGAGGACCCAAGGATTTTATATCCAGCTTGTCACCATCCTTGACCATCTCTGGAAATTAATCGTCGATGAACACTTGAATAAACCTCAGATATAGCAAAAATGCATCTCTGGTTCCCCGGGTCATGGCATTTATGTTTACCAAGAACTCATCAAGAATAAACTTTGAGAAGTTGAATTTTATGCCAGCAGCCAAAGAGACAATCACCCTTGTGTTCCTGAGAGAGATTTCATCAGCTCCTGATCTCCTGCCTGAGATGCAGCTCACGAACACGTGTGCCATGAGTCGCCAGTAAGGAGACAAGAGCTTTTTCACTGTGGGAGGGTAGGTACCCTCGTATCCCATCTTCTCAAGAATCTGTTGTACGTCATCAATCCCAATTTCAGTAGGAAAACTGGATTCATCATTGACCAGCAGAGTATCTCTGATGTACTACTCCGTGATTTTGATCTTGTAACCTTTAACCACAGCTTCAATTGTCATCTCTCCATTGAATTTTGACATCTTAGCCGTCTGCCAGAACTCCCAGACAATGTTCTGATAAATGATAGGATTCACAGTAATGGCACACGCTAAGCAACATTCTCTTAGTCTGTAGATCATTGATTTGAAGTCTCCATGAGCAGCCAGAGGTTCATCCAACACAATCGTCAGGTTATGCATGTCAGCAAACTTAAGATTCGCCATTGATCTGCACTAAACAGGCCATGTAAGAAAACAAAGTATTTAAACAATTTAAAGATTTAAGTTTTCTTAATTAAACAATTTTATTTTGGCCTTAAAAATTAATATCTTGATCGAAAATTTGAGTTTACGGTCAATAGTGGTCGAACAGGGTTTACGGTCCAAACTGGTCATCTGACTGTAAACTGAGTTTACGGTCGTAAACTCAGATGAGTTTACAGTCGCAAACCCAAAGTGAGTTTACGGTTATAAGGCCAAAAAGGGGTTTACGGTTCTTGAATATCCCCAAACCATAAACTCTCCCAAAACCGTAAACGCCGACGAACACGTAAACCCTGATTACTCCTCCAGTTTTAGTTGATTTGATGAACATATAGCATTTCCCCAGTCGATTTTGGCATACCTTCAAAGTGGACTAGTCGATTTAGCAAAAACTCACAAAAAATTTCAAGGAGAGAGAGTAGAGAGAGAGAGAGAGGGAGTTTGCGGCAGTAAAAGGAAGAGATGGCGGTGAAAAGGGTTTTACGGTAGTAAGCCCCACCTTTTATACTTCCTTCCAGAATACCTGTCTCCCACACAGTATTATGCACAGTCCAAATCCCGATTAAATTTTCAAAAATAAAACTTTTTGAGGATATGTTTTAAAAATAAAAATAAAAATAAAATTAACATAAAACTAAATATAAAAATAACCTAATTTCTAAAAATTTAAGAATTAAAATATAATTTTTTTTAACAATTATAAAAATAAAAAATAAAAATAAAAATAAACTCAAAAATAAAAATAAAAGAGAAATTTAAATTTTGAATAAGCATAGACAAAATTTATCTCAACATTTCTGACAAGCTCTTGTGACACTGGGATCAAAGTTGTTAGACAGCCTTAATCCACTTGTCGGTACCGTTCATCTTCACGTCTTTGTCTGGTCGATCGTCGGTATTGTGATCCACTTAAACACGAAAAATTGTGACAGATTTAAGACATCCTATTAGTTACAAGACAAAGTGATCCTAAGTTCCTAGATACTATATCTTAAGGACCATTCAGCTGACGACGATTAGGGATATTGTTGTCCACCTAAATTAAGCAGCGAGATCTATAGACAATCTTTGAGTGTTCAATTTTAATTGTACTAGAACATGTTTCCTGCTTCCTGATATGCCCCAGTAATCAAGGACTTCCAGAGTACTCCTTACATCGGGTGAGCAGACAATCGTTAAGAGAGAAGATAGATTTAGAATGCATATGCTATGCACCCAGGTCGGATCTCTTCCAATCACGCAGAGGGTGGAACATATGACTAACTGAAGTTTTAGAGGGATTGAGAAGTAGAATGATGCATATACTGTGTACCAGGTCGGATTGTGTGTCACGCAAAGGAGGCAGTATATGGCTAACAGATAGAAAGAATTGCATAGATAGAAGATGCAGAGAAATAGAGTTGCATATGTTACAGTCCAGGTCGGATTTTGAGTCACGCAGAGGAGGTAACATATGACTAACAGACATATAGAGAAATAAAACAATTTTATACAGACCTAAGTCATCGGAATTTACCAGTTGCCCTATCTATATCGGAATTAAGGACAGAATCCGCACATCGAGGAAAAGTTAGTCCACGGTTCCAAGTACAGGTTCTTTAATGTGACCAGTAGATTTCCATACATATCTCCATGCTCAATCTATCAAAGCGTCGTATTGTCAGACTAAACAGATGTAACTAGGTCAAGATTTGTCAAGTCTATAAATTTCCTAAGTTCAACTCTTCCTAGTCTTGTCCATTTAGAATCTTTCGTGCCTACCGATGCATCAACCCAGAGCATAGACCCTTCAACTTTGGGTACGTTATGCAGACTTAGATTGCCTGTTATCACTTGATAATATCACTTCCTAGTCCTTCATCAACAAGAAAAACTTTATGCAACAATTTTTTTGATTTTTCTAATTTTTTAATGTTTTTGGATTTTTGTTTAATTTTTCAATTTTTGTTTAATTTTTCAATTTTTGTTTGGTTTTGTTTATTTCTCCCCCTAAATTTGTGCATGGAAGAGAATGAAATGACTGAAATGCTCAAATTTAAACTAACCTAATTAATAACAAAAATTAACCCTCAAAACGAATCATTTTCAAAAATCCCACAATCACATCGAATCGAGCTTTGTTAAAAGGCTTAGTGAATAGATTCACCACATAATTGGTAGTGGGAACCTGTTCTAGTGGGATGAGCAAACACTCATAACAATCTCTGATAAAGTGAATTTTGATGTCAATGTGCTTGGTTTTGGAATGTTAGACCATATTTTTAGTGATTTGAATAGCAGCCTCATTATCACAGTGAATTGGCGTTTCTAGATAATTCAAACCGTAGTCCAACAGCTGATGTTGGATCCAAGTAACTTGAGAACAGCAAGCAGATGCAGCAACGTATTCCGCTTCTGCTGTTGAGGTAGAGACGGTATGTTGCTTCTTGCACTACCACGACACCAGCCTATCACCAAGGAATTGGCAACCTCCTGATGTGGATTTCCTGTCAAGCTCACAACCTCCATAATTACTGTCAACAAAAGCATATAAATCAAATTCAGAATTCTTCGGATACCAAAGACCCAATTTTGGGTTGCCTTTGATATACCGAAAAATCCTTTTGACAGCAATAAGATGTGAAACTTTAGGATTAGCCTTATAGCGAGCGCATTGACACACTGCAAACATGATGTCGGGATGGCTTGCAGTGAGATACATCAGGGAACCGATCATCGATCTATAGTGAGTCTGATCTACCGATTCGCCATCAATATCTGGATTCAGCAGGGGTCTTTCAGTCGTTGGTGTCGATGAAGGTTTTGCGTCTTCAAACCCGAACTTCTCAAGAATATCCTCCACATACTTAGCTTGATGTAGCAGGATTCTAGTTGAACTTTGTTTGACCTGAAGCCCCAGAAACATGGTCATTTCACCTAGAGAACTCATCTTGAATCCCTTCTGTCACACCCCAAAACCACGAACGGCGGAAACGTTCAGGGGTGGAGGACATCATGTACAGTATCACAACAGTGTAATATAATAAACAAGCAACAACATCATCCATTGCATTATAAGTAGAGTTTTAATACATGTGTGTTCTTTCATAATGTACAACAATAAAATGAATAATCAAAATAAGGCGAGTCTTGTCTGTGCTCCATCTTCTCAAAAACCTGACCATCGCACCTGTCTAACTGATGACCTGAGAATACAAGTTATTTTGAAAGCGAGTATCAGCTTTAAAGCTGGTGAATTCATAAGTATTTATGTGTTATTGTCCTGTTTTGGAATGTTGTTAAGATTGTCGTATAAATCCTTAAATAGAAGAGTTGATATAAGTATGAAATGTGGTCTTCTACCAAGACCCGAATGTTTTGTTATGACAAAGTAAAATGATAGGTTTTCCTTTCTATTGACTAGTACTAAGAGTACTTAGTCTAACTCATCGTTTATGTGAATATATCACAAAATAAAGTAAAATAGGAAAATGATATGATAGTCTTCTACCAAGACCTAAACGTTTTGTAAGTAAAATGATAGTTTTTCCTTTCTATCGACTAGTACTAAGAGTACTTAGTCTAACTCATTGTTTATGTGAATATATCACAAAATAAAGCAAGATAGGAAAATGATATGATAGTTTTCTATCAAGACCTAAACGTTTTGTAAGTAAAATGATAGTTTTTCCTTTCTATCGACTAGTACTAAGAGTAATTAGTCTAACTCATCGTTTATGTGAATATATCACAAAATAAAGTAAAATAGGAAAATGATATGATAGTCTTCTACCAAGACCCTAATGTTTTTAAAGTAAAATGATAGTTTTTCCTTTCTATCGACTAGTACTAAGAGTACTTAGTCTAACTCATCGTTTATGTGAATATATCACAAAATAAAGTAAACAGGAAAAATATAATCATGTAAGTGTTATTATCTGGGGTTACCAGGATAAACATGACATCGCCGAAGCGAAAGATAGACCCTGTGGACATCCGAAGAGTGTCCCCTCATCCTCTGTAGCGGCAGCAGGGTGGAGGGAGGGTTAGTCCCGATATCGATCTCTTAATACAGATCGTTAACCTAATGATCCTCCGAAGATTCACATCTCATCAACTGTTGCAACACTTGGACGGAGGAATGGTTAGTTCCGTGGCCGACTCCTAATACAAGCGTTAACCTAATGATCATTAGAAGATTCACATCTCATCCACTGTTACAACAGTTAGACAGAGGAATGGTTAGTTCCGTGGCCGACTCCTAATACAAGCGTTAACCTAATGATCATCCGAAGATTCACATCTCATCCACTGTTACAACAGTTGGACAGAGGGATGGTTAGTCCCATCACTGACTACTAAACAAGTAACAACCTTAGACATCCGTGGACATTCATCGACCACTGGTGCTAATCAGTGGGGTTCGGAATGGTAAGTCCTGCCGAAATATCCCATTGAACTGGGATAGGAAAGATAATTTACACAGTAAGTACTAATAAATCATCCTCGTAGTTCTAAGTACAGGTATCCAGGTAAGTAAATACAGGATAATGCACCTAAGTAACAGTGTTCCCGTATGGTATTCATGTAAGTGTGTTCATGTAAAAGGTAAGTATATGTAAACATATTCATGTATCATGTAATCCTAAGTAAGTGTACCCATGTATCATGTAAGGTATTGGTATAGACTCATGAATGAACTGACTCTTGTGTGATTCTTTGTAATAGGAATAAATGTTTGTTTCTTCTAACTATCCCTATGATAATTAACTGGAAAGTAATTGGTTGTTTAAGTAGATTTATGCACCCTCGATACACCAGGGTGTGGGAAACTGAACGAAGGATGGAAACTATAACATCAATACATATATAAGAACATATGCGTATAAGTGTAGTTTTGTTCAAGAAGGTAAAAATAATGGTTTTGCAAGATATCTAGGAGTTTTGAACAATAATGAAGAATGACTTGATGTCATTTTAATAAACATTTCAAAACTAATACTTTTGTTATCAAGGTATTTTAAGATAGAAAACCATTTCATGTGACACCTTTTGAAATATGTGAAATCTACTGAGTGAAAACACAGTTATAAAATACATAAGATTGATTTAATAACATACTGTTTTCTACTTGTATTCCCACCCCCCCCCCCCCCCATTAAAGCATTTAAAATCATTTAAAACATTGATTAAGGGGTATGAACTACGATCCTAATGAACATATAATCACACATATATGCACTCAATTAGTCTCAAATTACTAATTGATAATGTTAAGACATCCTAGACATAATAAACACTTTATATAAGTGTTTTAAGCCCTAAGGAGTGCATCTAAGTTATTGTGGGACAATGTACTTGTGTTTAGGGTTCCAAAGGACCCCATATATGAGTTTACTACTCATATACCATCACACATGGAGTTTACGGTTGTAAACTCTTGAGTTTACGACCGTAAACTCCAAGACTCAATGTCTTTGGTTGTTTTAAGGTGTTAAATAATCCCTAGAATTATTCCAACTTGGTGGTTAAGTCCTTGGAAGGGTTTAAGGCATAGAAACACTCCATTTAGGAGTTTACGGCCCTAAGGCCATTTCCCTTAGAGTTTGCGGCCGTAAACTCTTAAGTATGGGTGTTTTTGATGCTTTCAAGTCTCTTGCACATGTGGTATAGGTTCTAGACTTTTATTCCAAGCATACGAAGGCCTTAGGCACACTTTGGTGCCCTTCTTTCATGTTTACGGCCCAAGAACCATGTCTTGGCCGTATACTCCCTTGGAAAGGTGATTTTGATGTGTTTTTTTGGTCCTTGATTTAAGTGGGAACAATTCCTAGTAAATGTCCAATGCTTTAGGTGCCTTAAAAGCACCCTTTTGTGCATGATTTTGGAGTTTACGGCCTAAGATACCCTTTGGGCCGTGAACTCCCAAACTTGGGTGATTCTTGCTTGATTTCATGTCCTTAATACACTTACAAATGAGTCTAAGGCAGTAGCATAACACAAGGGTCGGTCTAGGCTTTGTTTCGGGAGTTTACCGCCCAAGAACACCTTGGGGAGTAAACTCCTAAATCTAGTGATTTAGCCTTCTAAATCATGTTATTAACACATATAATGCTTTCTAACACTACTAGAAAGAGGTACTCACTTTTTGGGATAAAAACCCGAAGATCCGTGAGAGAGAAAATGGCTTTTATCTAGTTGGAAATGCGAATAATGAATGAATTTGGTTCAGAATTCTATTTATAGTCCTGAGATATTTTTGGCAGAAAATATTTTTATTCCTGAAATGATTTCTAATATAACCGAGTGTTGGAATAACAGTGTTGCACAAAACCCTAGTGCAACCACTCTCCTGATATCTCCTTAAGTGTAAATCCTGAAAAACTGCCAAACTTATACCCGAAGTCTGGAATTTCACTGAAACTGTTCTAAGCTTTATTGTCTTGATATGGTTTGTTCAGAATGGAAATTTCGGGTTGTCACATCATCCCCCTGTTAAAGGGAATTTCGTCCCGAAATTAGAATTTAGATAAGGAAGTAGGTATAAAGGATCGAGTCGTTAGGTGAAAACTTCCTAATTGATTTGCTCTCGCGCTCCCAAGTGAAATCGGGTTCTCAGTTGGTATTCCAATGAACCTTCACTAATGGGCGACGACGTTGCTTTGTCCGCTTGGCCACTCGGTCGAGGGTCACTACGGTCCTAATATGAAGGCAAGGATCTCGTAAATCTCGATCTCGTCGAGAGGGATTACGAAAGTCCTAATGGAAGAATACTGTTTCAAGTTCGAGACACGAAGGGGAAAATGTACGTTACTGAGTTCGCGGAGTAGGTCTAGTTTGTGAAATGTAGGACCGATTCTGGTAAGAATCTCGGAGGTCCTAACTATATTGGATTTTAGCTTTCCACGCTTTACGAAGTGTATTAAGCCGTTCCCAGAGTGAGGTTTCCTAAAGAATTTGGTCTCTCACTTGGAATTCCAAAGGTTCTTTCTCTCGCTTACTTCCCAGTCAAGGGCCATCCCTTGCTGGGTCAAAGTCGGAAGGGTTCTTGAAGTTTATGGGGAGTTCCGAACGGACTATGATAGTAGGTCTGTAAGACCTAGAATTTGGCAAATTTTCTGTCGGTGACTATGGTGCCGACAAATTCCCAACGGTTTTGGATAATTTGACAGATTACTCAAGAATTTCCACAACACTAAAAGTGTGTCTCAGGAAATTTGACTCTAAATTCCAAAACTCTTGTTCAGAGAACTTTGCGGAAAGTATCTCCGAGGGTAATGTTTCTGTGGGTTCTTTCTTACTACGAGGGTAGATAAGTAGTCATTATATGGAGAAATGATGAACTGATCCCAGTAAGAAAGGCGTACTCTACTTATTCAGCTCATGAATACTATGGGCGTATTGGTCCTATCCGAGGGGTATCACTACGGACTCGAAGTGTCCGCATCGAGTTCGGAGGGTAGTCTTTAGGACATCCTTCCCTAACACTCGAACTGGTGATATTCGGATCTCAGGTCCATTTCTGAAGAAATTCTTTCCCTGTACTTGCCCAATCAATTCGTCTATGCGAGGCAGAGACAACGATTTCTAAAGGAAATCTTAATGAAGTCTCCGGTCTTCGAGGTACATAAAATGAACTCCATCGTCTTCGGTCGTCGAGGTACATAAAATGCACTCCGTCGACTTCTGGTAAGAATAAGACCGGAGCTCTCAAGGGTGAGAAGCCTGGTCTTCTAATTCTATTGTTGAGTAGTTCGTTGTGTTGTCTCGGCTGTTCTTGTATCTTTCGTAGGTGTTTAGACTGTAAGGCGATCTGGTTATAAGAGTCACACTGGGTTCTAAGTTTGTTCCTATGCCAATGCAATTACTCGTACTCCTGGATAGTCTCCGTCCTGAAGTTCATATTAGAATTCATACGTGATTCAATGATCACAATTTCGTGTATACGAGTCGTATATAATTAAGACTAAAAAGGTAGTCGAATAACTGATTCTTCCTTAATCGCACATTCCATCGAGGGAAAAGAAGTTAAAGTGGAATCATCAATTCTAAACCTGTAGAACATTGATTATATATCACTCTCTTGTATACCTTCTTCAGTGATAGATCAACCGTATGAATCCTGGAATTGAACTTGACGTACTGCACGAGTAATACTGTGGGGATTCCTTCGGAAAGGAAAATAACTATAAGGTACTCCTTGTATGAGTACTTCGGTGTTCTGATATAACGGCTTTGCTAAAAGACGATTTCTGAGAAAGAGATGTACTTATGAAGCTGGTATTGCGAGGATCAAATTTACTCGAGTCGTATGATAAAGTCGGAAACATATGGAAACTAAAGGCATTAGATTTGAACATAAGGCGTTACAGACAAAACACAATAGTGCAACCATTTACAGAGTTACTAAACTTAGGATTTACTACAAGACTATTGTTGCGAACAAGGTATACAACAAAAGACAAGTATACGCAGCACGAGCATCCCTAAACGGACGGGATCTCACAAAAGGTAAGACTCTGGTTGCACTAGTTTTGAGATGGTTCATAAGTCTGTTACAACAAAACGTCTAAATTACATTAGCGTGGGTCCGGAGTAGACTCTCCTGCGGCGGAGGTCGGTAGTATATTGCCGTGTGTGCCAGCATTTGCTGCCTCTGGGCAGTCCCTTTTGTAATGACCTACCTTTCCACAACCGTAGCAAGTTTGGTTCACACCGGTGTTTGGCACTTGAACTAGCTGAGCTGTTGGAGTCTTGCAGTAACGGGCTGTATGCCCCTTCCTGTTGCAGTGTGAGCATTGCATCTCCCTACAAGGTCCATGGTGGTGATAATTGCATTTGATGCATTTTGGGAGTTTTCCAGCATAAAGTTTGGCTGGTTTGGGACCATTGGGACGCCCGAAGGGATGGTAGTAGGAGGTACTGATGTCGTAGCTGTGAAGGTTGTTACTGGTGGTTGTTTCCTGTTCGCCCTTCGAAGCGACTTGTCCTTAGAGTTAGTCGAAGACTTTCGCTTGTTACTTGGATTGGAATGATTGTTAACAATCCCGCTAACACCTGCGTCGTTAGCGTTCAGGTGGGTAAGAATAGCTGACACGGTAGCCGAGACTACAGCTTGAAAGGTAGCTGCATCAATCTGAAGAGTTGGTGTTGAGTTGATGGGCTGATCGTTTTTCTTGGGTGACATGATTCTGTTACACCGAAAGAAAATGAATTTGTGAGCGAGAATGGTTGAACCTAGACGTAGTTCGATCGCTCATGAAAAGAATAGAAGTATGTTTTCTAAAGTTCGACCTACATCCCTATGATGCAGTCCTAGTACGGAATGGAAGTATGTTCAGTAAAGTTCGACCTACATCCCTATGATGCAGTCCTAGTAATGATCGGAAGTAAGTTCTTAAAACGGTCTCAAGATGTTTGTTGTTCGAGCCGAGGTATTGTTGGTTGGTGAATAACATGATCCAACCATTACCAGAGACTTGGAGATGTCTTCGGAGTTAAATGGCTATAGTCCAATGACTTGACTAGAGCATGTTTCAAATAGACTCTAATGAAAGTATGATAAGAGTATTCAAATAAAGAACGACACAGAAGTTAGCCGACTGTCAATATCTTTGATATTCATGACGTACAAGTTCGGGAAAATGACCTTGTAAAAAGGTCTTACATCATAACCAGAGAAGATAGTTCCTGACAGTATAAAGGGCCTAACTAAAGTACTTATAGTACAAGATAGTTTCATAGAAAATACCACATCGGGCATAGACAGAAAGATGATTCCTTTCTAACAAGGAAAAATAAAGTAAAATATCTACTACTAGCGACGGTCATCCCTCTGGTGAACTCTCAGTTCAGCCAGTTGGCATTCCACATCAAGTAGGTGTCTTTCGTATACTCTCTGGCGTACTCGAAGTTCCATGACTTCGGCTCGTGATTCAGCTAGTGCTTGCAGCAGGGTTTCATGGTCTCTCTCAGACCTCTCACGAGCATGTTCAAGGCGACTGGTGCGAAGCATATGCATTTCTCCATTTGTATCCACTTCTGCGATACGTTGTAGAGCTGTCCTGTCCTGAATTTCGTTTCGGGCAACTCTTCAGATCAGAATTGGCATGCTTCTGTCTGCTGAGCCCCCATTGCTCAGGTCATAGAAGCTTCGGTCGCCATTAAATGGTATGGTCTGATCTTGTCCTTGGCTCCATGTTTCCAAACATTCCACCCACTCAGGCGTCAGGCCATGAAAAGTCGGACGAGGGTTAGGAATCGGAAAGGGAGCTGCCTGGGGTAGGTTCTCAACCTCGGGTTCGGAGATGGCATCGTCTGAAAGGTTTTCAGCACTGTGATCATTCATAGGGATTGGATGATCATTATCTGGTTCTTCCCTAAACCATCCATCAATAACTGCGTTCGGAAGGAACAGGTTGTCGTGGGGATGGAATCCAGCCATGTTATCTACGCGAGAATTTGGGGTAAGAAAATAATTATTAGACGACCTATCTAGATAATTATTTAGGAAATCTTCATTAGTTCCATTGCTATTTGTAAAGTGCATACCAGTTATATGTAATCAACATAGGATAGGCCTTCGAATAAGTGACCTCAACTCCAAATTCACACGGAATAAGGGTAAAGCAAAAATTTCACCTATTCTAAGTCTATAACATCCTAGTTACATATAACTTTAGCGTATCCACTTAGCAGTTATCAACTTAGGAATGAAGATTCCATTTTAGTTCTCAAGTATAAAGTACTTATAGTAACACAAAACACCCATGTGGTATTTTAGACTTAGGTTCTGTTATAATGTTCTCATTGTGGTGATGTTGGTAAGTTTTTAGACTTGTTGCCATATCACAACCATTCTTGGGCATGTGCTAATCAATCTTTGGAACAACATAGTTGATCAGGCTATGCCACTCCCAAGACTGACCATACATCCCCGAGCTTACCTGTGATATTCAACAATCATAATACTTTTGTTCTTGTCGTTGTGACACTGATTTTAGTATGAATGCAGGCACATATACTTTGTTAAATATTTTATTATTTAAAAGTATATTCTCTTAGACAGAGTGTTTTAATACCTATGCATTTATAGTTAGTATATCTTTTATGGGTTGATATACTTAATTCACTATAAACAATGCTCTGATACCAATCTGTCACACCCCAAAACCACGAACGGCGGAAACGTTCAGGGGTGGAGGACATCATGTACAGTATCACAACAGTGTAATAAAATAAACAAGCAACAACATCATCCATTGCATTATAAGTAGAGTTTTAATACATGTGTGTTCTTTCATAATGTACAACAATAAAATGAATAATCAAAATAAGGCGAGTCTTGTCTGTGCTCCATCTTCTCAAAAACCTGACCATCGCACCTGTCTAACTGATGACCTGAGAATACAAGTTATTTTGAAAGCGAGTATCAGCTTTAAAGCTGGTGAATTCATAAGTATTTATGTGTTATTGTCCTGTTTTGGAATGTTGTTAAGAATGTCGTATAACTCCTTAAATAGAACAGTTGATATAAGTATGAAATGTGGTCTTCTACCAAGACCCGAATGTTTTGTTATGACAAAGTAAAATGATAGGTTTTCCTTTCTATTGACTAGTACTAAGAGTACTTAGTCTAACTCATCGTTTATGTGAATATATCACAAAATAAAGTAAAATAGGAAAATGATATGATAGTCTTCTACCAAGACCTAAACGTTTTGTAAGTAAAATGATAGTTTTTCCTTTCTATCGACTAGTACTAAGAGTACTTAGTCTAACTCATTGTTTATGTGAATATATCACAAAATAAAGTAAGATAGGAATATGATATGATAGTTTTCTACCAAGACCTAAACGTTTTCTAAGTAAAATGATAGTTTTTCCTTTCTATCGACTAGTACTAAGAGTACTTAGTCTAACTCATCGTTTATGTGAATATATCACAAAATAAAGTAAAATAGGAAAATGATATGATAATCTTCTACCAAGACCCTAATGTTCTGTAAGTAAAATGATAGTTTTTCCTTTCTATCGACTAGTACTAAGAGTACTTAGTCTAACTCATCGTTTATGTGAATATATCACAAAATAAAGTAAACAGGAAAAATATAATCATGTAAGTGTTATTATCTGGGGTTACCAGGATAAACATGACATCGCCGAAGCGAAAGATAGACCCTATGGACATCCGAAGAGTGTCCCCTCATCCTCTGTAGCGGCAGCAGGGTAGAGGGAGGGTTAGTTCCGTGGCCGACACCTAATACAGATCGTTAACCTAATGATCAATTGAAGATTCACATCTCATCCACTGTTGCAACAGTTGGACGGAGGAATGGTTAGTTCCGTGGCCGACTCCTAATACAAGCGTTAACCTAATGATCATCCGAAGATTCACATCTCATCCACTGTTACAACAGTTGGACAGAGGGATGGTTAGTCCCGTCACTGACTACTAAACAAGTAACAACCTTAGACATTCGTAGACATTCATCGACCACTAGTGCTAATCAGTGGGGTTCGGAATGGTAAGTCCCGCCGAAATATCCCATTAAATTGGGATAGGAAAGATAATTTACACAGTAAGTACTAATAAATCATCCTCGTAGTTCTAAGTACAGGTATCCAGGTAAGTAAATACAGGATAATGCACCTAAGTAACAGTGTTCCCGTATGGTATTCATGTAAGTGTGTTCATGTAACAGGTAAGTATATGTAAACATATTCATGTATCATGTAATCCTAAGTAAGTGTACCCATGTATCATGTAAGGTATTGGTATAGACTCATGAATGAACTGACTCTTGTGTGATTCTTTGTAATAGGAATAAATGTTTGTTTCTTCTAACTATCCCTATGATAATTAAATGGAAAGTAATTGGTTGTTCAAGTAGATTTATGCACCCTCGATACACCAGGGTGTGGGAAACTGAATGAAGGATGGAAACTATAACAATAATACATATATAAGAACATATGCGTATAAGTGTAGTTTTGTTCAAGAAGGTAAAAATAATGGTTTTGCAAGATATCTAGGAGTTTTGAACAATAATTAAGAATGACTTGATGTCATTTTAATAAACGTTTCAAAAGTAATACTTTTGTTATCAAGGTATTTTAAGATAGAAAACCATTTCATGTGACACCTTTTGAAATATGTGAAATCTACTGAGTGAAAACACAGTTATAAAATACATAAGATTGATTTAATAACATACTGTTTTCTACTTGTATTCCCCCCCCCCCCCCCCCCCCGATTAAAGCATTTAAAATCATTTAAATCATTGATTAAGGGGTATGAACTCACATGTAGTTAGTAGTTCAGATGAACTGGACGGTGTAGGATTGTTAGGCGTCAAGTGAGGACTTGTACACACACTACGATCCTAATGAACATATAATCACACATATATGCACTCAATTACTCTCAAATTACTAATTGATAATGTTAAGACATCCTAGACATAATAAACACTTTATATAAGTGTTTTAAGCCCTAAGGAGCGCATCTAAGCTATTGTGGGACAAGGCACTTGTGTTTAGGGTTCCAAAGGACCCCATATATGAGTTTACTCCTCATATACCATCACACATGGAGTTTACGGTTGTAAACTCTTGAGTTTACGGACGTAAACTCCAAGACTCAATGTCTTTGGTTGTTCTAAGGTGTTAAATAATCCCTAGAATTATTCCAACTTGGTGGTTAAGTCCTTGGAAGGGTTTAAGGCATAGAAACACTCCATTTAGGAGTTTACGGCCCAAAGACCATTTCCCTTAGAGTTTGCGGCCGTAAACTCTTAAGTATGGGTGTTTTTGATGCTTTCAAGTCTCTTGCACATGTGGTATAGGTTCTAGACTTTTATTCCAAGCATATGAAGGCCTTAGGCACACTTTGGTGCCCTTCTTTCATGTTTACGGCCCAAGAACCATGTCTTGGCCGTAAACTCCCTTGGAAAGGTGATTTTGATTTGTTTTTTTGGTCCTTGATTTAAGTGGGAACAATTCCTAGTAAATGTCCAATGCTTTAGGTGCCTTAAAAGCACCCTTTTGTGCATGATTTTGGAGTTTATGGCCTAAGATACTCTTGGGCCGTGAACTCCCATACTTGGGTGATTCTTGCTTGATTTCATGTCCCTAATACACTTACAAATGAGTCTAAGGCAGTAGTATAACACAAGGGTCGGTCTAGGCTTTGTTTCAGGAGTTTACCTCCCAAGAACACCTTGGGGAGTAAACTCCTAAATCTAGTGATTTAGCCTTCTAAATCATGTTATTAACACATATAATGCTTTCTAACACTACTAGAAAGAGATACTCACGTTTTGGGATAAAAACCCGAAGATCCGTGAGAGAGAAAATGGATTTTCTCTAGTTGGAAATGCGAATAATGAATGAATTTGGTTTAGAATTCTATTTATAGTCCAGAGATATTTTTGTCACAGCTTCTTCATCACGCCTTCAAAATCTTTGCAAAGCTTTGGACAGGTAGACCCGAAGATAATGTCGTCAACATAGATCTAAACTAGTATCTGATCATTACCCACATGCTTGATGAATAAAGTTTGATCAATAGTGTCGCGAGAGTATCCGTGCTCAAGCAAGTGCTTTGTTAGAGTCGTATACCATGCTCGAGGAGCTTGATGTAACCCATACAATGTCTTGTCCAACTTGTAGACATGATTAGGGAACTTTGAGTTAACAAACCCTGGGGGTTGATCAACATAAATTTCTTCCTTCACCTTGCCATAAAAGAAGGCAGTCTTGACATCCATTTGGTAGACCGTGAATTTCATGTAGGAAGCGTATGCAAGAAAGATACGAATAGCCTCCAAACGAGCCACGGGAGCATACACCTCAGTATAATCAAGATCCTCAATTTGTCGAAACCCGCGAACTACAAACCTTGCTTTATTACGCACTATTACACCAAAATCATCCTGCTTATTACGATAGACCCAACGCGTGTCAAGAGACCTTTTTCCCTTTGGTAACTCAACCAATTTCCAAACCCCGAGCTTTTCAAACTGATTTAGCTCTTCATATATTGCATCTACCCAGCTGGGCTCATTCAAATCCATTTCAACGTTCTTGGGCTCTATTTGAGATATAAAACAAGAGTAGAGACATGCATTAACATCTCCACTCTGACTTCTGGTTTTAACTCCATCACCCAGCTGGCCAATGACTTTATCGATCGGATGATCGTGTTGAATTCTTGAAGGTATGTCTAGGCTGATATCATTGAGTGAAATAAGAAAAGTGTGTATGTTGAAACCTCCATCATCTACTGATTAATTCACATTAGATGAATCTGCTACAAACCCATTAGCAATTTCTTCAGGAAAGAGTAGTTCCATAAAAGTTGGATTGACAGCGGAAGCATCTCTAGACATGAACTCTCTCTCAACAGGTGTAAGAGGTGTAGCATCAGCATCAAGAGTTTCATATGGAACCTTAGACTCTGGACTATTTGGTTGATCAGATCACACCCCCTCAGGTGGAGCAGACGACTCCCCCTCAGATGGAGCAGAGGATCACCCCCTCAACCATTGGAGGTCTGTAGACAACTTCTTCGTCTTCGTCTTTAGAAACAATCTTCGAACCAGAAGAGGACCCACTTGAACTATCTGAAGACACATTTAAAGATTTGAAAAGCGATGTGTAATCAAATAACCAGTCGGGACCCACTCGAGCGTCTGTTTCATTCTCCTCCAACCAGCGCACGTCATAGGATTCTACTATCTGCTTAGTCTTTTTGTTGTAAACCCTATACGCAGTGCGCGCATCATACCCTACAAAGTAACAATCATCGGCTTTGGCATTGAATTTAGGGTTGGATTCCAAGTGAAGAAGGGTGCAAGGGCAGCCAAATACACGGAAATGGCTGACAGAAGGCTTGTGTCCATAAATAATCCGTACGGTGTCTTCATCTGTGCTTTGTTGATTAGAACACGATTCTACACGTAGCAAGCAGTGTTAATCGCCTCGGCCCAAAAGAAAACAGGTAGTTTGGAATCACAAAGCATTGTCCTTGCGGTATCTTTCAAAGTTCTATTTCTCCTTTCAGTAACACCATTTTGTTAAGGTGTGTGAGCATAGCTATATTGACGCACTATCCCTTTTTCTGCGCAGAAATGGTCAAGAACTGCATTCTTGAACTCAGTTCCATTGTCAGTACGAAGCGCCTTCACTTGGTTGTTGGTTTGCTTCTCAATCATTACAACGAACTTCTTTATCATATCAGCAACCCCTGCTTTGTTGGATAAGAAGAAGACCCATGTAAACCAAGAGAAATCATCGATCACAACGAGACAGTACGAGCTTCTGTTGATGCTCAGGACGTTGACCGGACCAAATAAGTCCATATACAATACTTGGATCACTTGACTGATTGACTTGACTTGCTTGGGTAGGTGTGGTTTCCGATGATGTATGCCTTGAGATGATGTATGCGGTGAGAGTCGCACGTACGGTAACGAGCATTTTTTTTTCTAAAAAGGAAGGGAACTTCTCACCGAAGGAGGCAGTAGAGGTTTTCTAGTCTTTTAATTGAATATAGGGGAGCGAATTCGTTCAGAAGTCAGTTGACTGCTTTCTCAAATGTAATAAAGTCTCTAACGAGCCTTCGGTGCCACAGCATTGCGTTTTGTTTGGAGACTTTTGAGAATAGGCAAGTGACTTGTTCAGGTAGGTTACTGTTCATATCAATAATGTAAGCATTCCCATCCCGTTTAGATTTGACTAGAATCCACTCTTCCGGGATGACAATGTCTGGCTTGAGAATCATACATTCTTTATCGGTAAAATGGGTAGAATAGCCTTTGTTGCAGATTTGGGAAACACTCAACAAGCTGTGCTTTAACTCGAGAGCGAAGTTGACATTCTCAAAGCTTAGCACTCCATTTGTAACGGTTCCTCTCCGTGTGATCTTGCCACCATCTTTGCCCGCGAAGGAAACATAACCCCCATTAAAAGATTGAATTTTGCTCAGTTGGGAGATGTCTCCTGTCATATGTCGGGAGCAGCCGTTGTCGACGTATCAAGGACGAACGACATTCCTCCGCTACTGTCCCTACAAAATGAACGGAATCATTTAGATTTAGCAACCCAGGTCATCACTGTCCTGGGTTTCCTTTTCGCTTTCTCTGATTTATCCTTCAATATTTTCAAATTGGGATCCTCATTCTTAATCACTCCAGAAGATGTTAATGATGGATTAGAAAGTGATTTGGGCTTCCATTGATATTTAGGTGTCACAACATTCTCAGTTGGTTTTGAAATATGTTTCTTAGGAGTTTGCACTGAGCCTCTGGATTTTCTACCAGAAGTGGTGGAAGATCCAGCATTGTTTTTTGATGAAACCGATCTTGGCGGACCCTTATTCGGTTTTGGGAAACTATTTTGAGCTTTGTTAGTAAAAACCTTTTTATTCTTTTGAAAAATAGCCCTTTTTTGCTTCGATCATCTTTCCAATCATCATTTTGAGAACGAGTTCTTGAGAATTTTCTAATTAAAGACCTTCCTCGAGATTCGTTCTCTCCTCTTGGTGACAAGTAGTTTACAAAGATCCTATTTTGACAATTCCTAGCTATATAACCACCAACACCACAATTAAAACAAATCTGTTTATTATTTGAACTTGTACTGCATTTTTCAGCTTTATTTTCTTGACAGACACTCTCACTCTTCTTAGAAGAAAATGCATGAGGAATAGATTAAGAGATAAGTGAGGGTGTCTCAGTTTTTGTGACTTGTGGAATTGATGGTGTTTCATGAGTATCACAAGCATCAGAATTACCAAACAGTTCATCAAACATATCAAAGAAATTAAATGAAACAGAATCAGATGTGGAAGCATCACACGAAACATTATCAGTCTTAACATCAGAAACATAAACGTTTTCATTTGAAACAGAAAATTCAGAATTAGAAACAGAAACATAAACAGGTTCTCCGACTCCATGCTTTGCCTGGTCTAAGGGTTGATCTGCAGGGGAAGTAGAAATGTTGGTACTTTCAACGTTAATAAATCCGCCTGAAACAAAACCAGATGGCTTGCCATAAACCATAAATGGTTCGTTGGCAATCTCATCCTTGGATAAGGGTTGATACTGATATGTATGATTATAAGGAGGAGGTACACGATCATATCACAAACCCTTAGACTGATTTCGTTTAAATTGCATCCAATGATCAATCATGGTGGCAACTACTTCGCTTGATCCATCAAATTTTTGAAAAGAAAAGTTTGCATAATCAAACTCTGTTTTTAATGTATCAAGCTTAGTCATTAACTCATCATTTTGTCTTTTAACATAATCATACAATTCGCATTTTTCACTGTATTCTGTTTGAATCCTTCTGAAATCTTTTATTTTAGTTTCTAACTGGGCCTTAAGGGGTTTTTGTCCTTTCCTAAGTTGGTAGCCCTCATATCTAAGGTCCTCTACTTCTCTACGTAATAATTGGATTTCATCACGAAGAACTTTAACATATTCTTTACATGCATGAGAACAAGATGGTAGGTTTACCTTGCTTTTCTTGGGCTTGGAAGAAGTAGACACCATTAGAGCAAACTGCAGCTCCATCATCTTTGCTTCGGGATCAACATCATCATTCTTCAAGGTAGCACCATTAATTTGAGCTAGGTGAGCATTTTCTTGCCCTGAGATATTCAAAGCCTGAATCTGGTCCTCCCAGGCAAAGGATTGAGCGACCATAGCAATCTCACCATTAGCTACAGCACCTGCACGGTTGTTTCCCACTACTACCACTTGCCTGTTGTTGTTGATCCTACAATATGGCTTCGGACATTCACGAGCAAAATGACCTGGCTCATGGCAGTTGAAACATCTCAGCATGCCCTTGTCAAATCCCACCTTCTTATCAACATTCATGCCCCAAATGTTCTTCCCTGTCTTCTTAGCAAACTGCTTGGCCCTGAAAACAGCCATAGCAATCTGCCATGTAATGTCCATATCTTCTACGTCTTCAGGATGAATCTGATCCAAATTAGCAAATGACAGCTGAGGTGGAAGATCTCCAGCTACAAGAGTATTGTAGCAGTTAACTAGCCCAGTAACTAGAGCTAGATTTTCATCAGAGTCTTTAGAATTTGAGGAAGAGGCTACAACTGGCACATTTGGAGCAGGGACTGCTTGTGGAGTAACAAATGGCTGATTTTGATGGTGAGGGATAGATGATGCAATAACGAAGGTCTGAATCTGAGGTTATTGAGCTGAAAAGGCTTGACCTGAGGAAGACATTAAAGATGAGAGAGCATTGTTGGATGAGATTCCAAGATTTGTAGTAGAGTATGAGTTCAAATGATTAATCTCTCTTTGTTTTTCATCAATGCCACAAGTTTTGATGATCGCCATGATTTCAGCAAGAGTGAGACGATTTATATCCTTAGTTTTCTTAATCACAACAACATTCATATCCCATGATCTAGAAGAGCATTCAGAAGCTTCTTGTTGATTTCTGACTTGTTCAAGAAAATCCCAGATATGTTCATGTCAGTTGTGAGAGTTATGAACCACTGCAGCTAAGCCTCAAGAGTCTCTCCTAGAATGTAGTTGAACATATTGAATTTTTGTCTCAACATGTCCTGCCGACTCTCCTTTATATCTTCATTTCGTTCATAAACTTCAATTAGGGCTTCCCATAGATCTTTAGTTGAGGTGTACTCACGAAAACCTTGAGCAATATCGGGAGATAATGCCATGGTTAAAGTGGCTAAAGCCCTTTCCTGCTCCTCAACTTTCTCAAACACCTCATCAGTGTAGTTTTCAACAGCCTTGTCAATCACTTGGCCTCCAACTGTCATAGTGATTCTAACAGGGCCTCTAAGAATGCTTCTCCAGACTTTGAAATCTTTCATCCTCATGTATTTTTCAATTCTGTACTTCCACTCTGGAAAACCATCTGTAGACATTAATCTTGGAATACGCGCAGTAGTGCCCATGACAATATTATGTTCATGAAAGTGATTTTGACTTTGAGATTCCATTTGAAATTAAATCAATTTAAAATCACAAAGGTGTTTACGGTTGTTGATGATTACGACCATAAAATGGGTTTACGGTTGACACGTTTGCGACCGTAAACTGGGTTTATGGTTGATGAGTTTACGGTTTATGCTTACAATTCTTAATGTTCTTGAAGCCTTGTTTACGGTTTTTTGAAGATTCACAGTTTACGGTTGATGAAGTTCTTGAGCTTAGAACCGTAAATAGTGTTTACGGTTGGCAGTAAACTCCCAGAAAGCTTTTAAAAACACATTTTTGTAATAGATTCAGATCCTTTAACCACTAGAACACTAAAACCAATGCTCGAGCAATAAGAATATCAGTTTAAGCACCCCAAATCTCGATTGAATGAAGCTTGACACCGGTTGTGGCTCTGATACCAATTGTAAGGTCCAAATAAGGATCTTTACCAGCAATCAAGTAACAAACAATCCCAGAATAAGAACAAGATGAAAAGAAACCAAGCTTGCACACGATTATATTCAATAAATCGTTAGGTACAACTCGATGGACTGCTCTGTAATCTCTATGGCATCAACAACTACAAAAGACCAACTCCTCTACTATTTATACTCGACTAGACTGCAAACTGTATTTGCGACCGTAAACAGGGTTTATGACCGTAAACTCTGTTTACGGTCGTGAACACACAAAATGACCAAAATGAAATAAACAACTCATAAATTGTATTACAGACTCATGCCAAACAAAATACACTGAAAGCCTAGACCAAACCATTAACTGGACTCTTCACCTATAAATACCTTACATGTGAAATGGGCCTTAGTTGTCCTTTCATATATATATATATATATATATATATATATATATATATATATATATATATATATATATATATATATATATATATATTTTGGGCCCATGTTATATAATTTCATTCCAATTTGAGCCTTTAAATGATTTACATGTTTAGCGATGCCTTAGTGGTTCACTTACATGGTTCATTGGGCCTGGAATGAGGTTATACCTTTCTTCGCGTAAATTCGACTAAGGATCTAGTGAGTTTTGTAGGTTGGCACCTATAATGTTTAAAATCGTAGCATGTAGTTATAACCAGAGTCTCTTGGAGGGAGAGCAGGGATTTGTGTATACATCTATACGGGGATGACACCCAACACCTGAGTTGTTCGCTATAGTTAAACTAACTCAGTCTAGGGTAACGAAAACCTTATAATCAAAAATCAAAAGTGGCGTCGAACAACGCCAAGATAGGAGAAATTGTCATTATTTAGTATGGTTATGACGGCTCACTTAGAGGAATTAACGTTATGAAGTTTACGGAAGACCATTCTCTTTTCTCTTGGATTACTCGGAAACATTCCAGTACTGGTACTCAACCTCGGGGGTTGGTATGGCAGCTTTCTCTTTTACAGGCAACATCGAGTTGTTTGGAAACATTCTCTTTACATGCTCATTACACTCCTTATACATTCTCTTTACCCCTTTTAGTCAAATAAACAAAAATATACATGCATTAATACAAGATCTGACACAAACATACTAAACAGTTTGTGGAAAATATTGGATTTTCTGGTGGTTTCAAAGTTATACAAATCATTTTCACAAACATGGTTATGAACTCACCAACATTATATATGTTGATATTTTCAAAATAACTTGTATTCTCATGAAATCGTTGAAGTAGGATGAACGAAAGAAACTAATGGATATTGTGTTATATTTTGTTTCAGCATACTCTTACTATTTTGACATGTAATATTCAAATACAATACTTGATGTAAACAATGAATGTTATTATATTCATGTGTGATGATGATGATGATGATGTTATGTTTCAACTATATTCACTGTAATGATATTTCAAGATGAAGTCATGCACAAGCCCCCGGACGTTCCGCCGTCTAGTTCGGGGGTATGGCACCGATGTACTAAAGAAGAACACTCATCTGGTTGCTCCAGGACCCCTAAGATCCAAGGATCATCTTGTTGGATTAGTTTCAAAGCCCATAACTATAATTGGTGTGTACTTGACCTGATTTGGCATGGTCCATTTGGGTTGCACTTTACCGGAACAATTTATATGGATAGTCTTTTGAGAATAGTATGTTTATGATTTATATTAATATATTATAAGTTCTAATATATTAATATGGAATCATATTATTTAATTAGCATTGATCAAGAATTGATTTAGAATTAATTTAGTGATAAAAAAGGAACTAATTAAATATGAATTCTTATATATATATATATATATATATATATATATATATATATATATATATATATATAGCATGGACCAAGTTCATTGAGGTTGGGCTAAGCTTGCATGGATAGTCCATGGAGTATTTAACCCATGGATCCTATAGAAATGAAAGGTCATGGGTATAAGGGTTTCTGTGAATGTAACCTTAATCCTCCATACAATATAAAGAGGTCAGTGGCAAATGAAATGGCACTAGTGTGTGAGGATACAATAGTGGGCCGATTTCTAGTGTGCATTCTATTCTCTAAAGTTTTCCAAGGTGTTTTTGGTGATTTGTGATTCCACTTGAGGCTTCCACACTATTGGGGCTAAGCTCTTAAAGTTCAAGACTTCAACCTACATAAAAAGGTATGTTATCTAACTAGGATTTTGTAGTATAGATGCTTCATATTATGCTAGTTAGGATAAAACCTTGGAATATTGAATATTTGCATGTATAATAGAAAAAACATAGATCCAAGGTTTATAGGGTTGCATATACACCATAGGAGTGTTAGAATGCTCAAAACCCATCAGTGGTATCAGAGCCTAGGCTTGTTTTCAATTATACTTGATGTTATTTGCAAGAAAAAAAAACGTTTTTTTGGAATCTACCAGTTCACCACGAGGTGGTAACTATTCAGAGAATTTTTTTTTTGTTTTTTTTTTGGCCTGTTTTGGATTAGAATCATTACCACAAAGTGTTTTTATTCATAAAACTTGATTTTGATGTTATATTAATGTTTATTCTCATCCAAATAAATGATAATTGTCAAAGTTTCAAGACTTGTTTTAGTTTATGTGATTAGCTAAGTTCTTGAAAATTGTTGATATGAATTATCTTCACTTATGAGTTTGATCTTTTTTATAGAAAAATTACTTGATTATTATGTTAATTGGTAATTTGATCTTAATGGTTTCATGAACTCCACAACTTGTCCTCAAGTTATGGAAAATGAAGAGTTTTTTCATTTAAAGTGTCATTAAAAGTCATAGGTTATAAAAAAATAAAGAGTCTCATTTTATAAATGTTTTAAAGTCTTCCATAACTTGTCCTCAAGTTATGGAGCTTGAAGAACTTTTTATTAAAAAATACTTTAAACACATAAGTTATGGAATAAAAAATTTTTGAATTATTCAAAACTTTCCCTCAAGTTTTGGAATTTGTAAAGTTTCACACACACTTTAATTCCAAACCCTAGAATTTTAAAAGTTAAAATTCAACCCTTATACTTTATAGTATTATAATTTATATATATATATATATATATATATATATATATATATATATATATATATATATATTTATAAGAGCAAGTCATTTTTACTGTTAGTAGGCGTCATTCACGAAGCCGGTCTATACGGGGGATATATGGTTGTTGCCTATAGAATGGCAGCTTAATGGGTGTCCACTCTCACCCACCGCTTCCTTGACTGGTGGAGGATCGTTAGCCAAATGGGTAGGACAAAGACTATAATTTTCATTATAAGTATAATGATAAATATAAAGTAACTAAACCTTTTTTAAATTCCCAATCTTAGTTACTTTAGGAAAATGTGAATTTGGTGCTAACCCATGAAATTACACTTTGCACTTTGCTTAAGTCTTTAGTGGAATGTGTGTGGTTAACTGGGACACTAACCTAGATTTAACAAGGTAGACAAAGGGTAACTTAATATTTATCATCGGATCGGTGGAGCGCGTGTGGTTAACCGGCACATCGATTAAATGATAAATATTAAGGTACCAAGTATATTTGCGTGGTTATTCACACCTTGTTTTGTGATCCTCGGCATCTCAGTCACAAAACTTGAGAGGGCACCATCAAGATTGAAACATGCCATTGAAAAGTTCAATGAATCTCAAAAGACCTAGGAGTTTCAAATCCAATTAAAACTTAATAAACTATTTTTTTTTCATGGTGGAGATTGGTGAATCGTCATTCGCCTACCTTCAAATATTTATAGCTTGGATTACGGCGTCCCTCTTCCAAGTTAAAAAAATATCGTGTTGGGTCCTACCCTTAATATTTCATATTGGGTGTTATACTAAGGACTTTAAATCAACTAACTTGAATTTCTCCCATTGTAAGGAAAAGTTTTCCGCATTGATGAAGAAATAAAATTTTGTTTTTATTTTATATCTCCTTGCAATGACATTTATGGAAAATTGATGTTTGTATGTTTCTAGCAATAATGGAAATGTGAATTTGATTCTTTCATTTGTGGTAGTGTCTAAATTTACCAAATAAGGAAAGATTTTCACCACCCAAGTTTTCAATTGGACTGAAACTAGGATCATGCAAGTTTTATAGTATGATGAATGAGAATTTTCATCTTTGGAAAATTAAGACTAATTCCTTGTTCACATATAGGAGTCAAGTGAAGGATAAAGGGATCGAGTAAACTTCGTTGTGCGCTGGTCAGGTCCACCACAAAAGATCGATAAGATTCTTCGTCATGATTTACTAAAGTTTAGTAAATATGATTATACTTACAAGTTTAAGTATAATTCTGAAACATTGGAAAAGTTACAATGTATGGCAGAACGATTGAGAAGAATCAGATTAGGCAGAAAGATAAAAGTTTCTCAAATCTGAAAAGATGGGAGGGTACTTTAGTATCATGTTTTGTGATCATCTTAATGATTTGGAGATCATATCACAATTCATCCTCTAAGGACATCTTAGTGCATTCTCATGGCTAAGAAGAGGACTCATGAATTGTTGAAGTGGTTAAAGCAAGAAGATGAGTCATACTTCGCTCCAAAACAATTCTTAGAATCATACTCCAAGATTGTAACTTGAGTGACATATCTTAAAGAAATGTTTATAACACTTGTCAAATTTAATGTAAAATGTGTCCTACTCTAGTACATTTGAAATTGTTAAGCTGTGATGTTTTAGATAAAACAAAAACCAACTAAGGCCAATTGTATGAAGTGTTTGTCTTGATAAATAATCCACACTATCTCTTGAATATTTGGCAAGAGAGTCTTATATGTCAAGAGGACGGTAGGAGTCTTAAATATCTTGAAAAAACTTCAAAATCTAATCAAGAATAAAAACTAGTAGTTTATCACTAGCACACGAAGTGTGGTTTATAACCTATTGTGTTGTGATATTCCTATTTCTGTGCCATTCCAGTTAAAGTTGGCTTTGTATATGAGTTCTGAGTGTTCTCAATTGGTTGCATAACAACTTGGAAGCAATGGAAGGCCCTTGTGCTGCCAGGTGGCAAGAAGTTAAGATTGCACAAGTTGAATCCATATGAGTTTGGAGTTGTCACTAACCTTGTCTTGTGATTATGGTTTTGACAAATTCACATGGATAGGAACACATACACAATAAATCGAAGTGTCATAAGGTTTCTCTCTAATTCATGAAAATGATGGTGAGGAAACGCTTTCACGAAGTAGATTTTAAGTAGATAACAATTGTGATATTTGCATTCTCAAAGTCGTTAGTGGAGCGTATGTGGTTAACCGGCACACTAACATGGACTTGTTAGAAATGGAAAAGGTCTAAACAATCGAGACTATGATTACGACATCCCTTTTCATAGTTCTAAAATTGTTTAGACACACATGTGTGCTATCTAAGGAAAGGTGTATGATTTTGATAAATTTTTATCAAAGCATCTCGTATCAGAAATTTGAAGTTTGGTAAGAAAGTCAATAAAGTATTAATTTCTAGAAGTCCAGCTGATTTCTGAGTACATGTCAAAGCTAGTGGGAGCATAAGTGTTATGCTGATAATTCTCATGTTAGTGGGAGCATGATAATTATGATAAGTGTTGCAAGATAGCAATGTTAATTATAGAAAAACAAAAGTTCAATTGGGAAAATTTGTTTTGCTATAACTAAGGGAGAGCAAATTATACCTCATTTGAATTCTAAAAACTTAGATTGAGATTTTAATCAAATTTAGTCAAGTATATCTATGAATGTTATGTTGGAATGGTTCAACATAAAGAAATTCTATATATGGGAACATTATTTGCGTTCTAAAATTCGATTATGATTATGGCATCCCTTTTCATAATTTGAATTATGAGAACATGGCAAATAGAAATAGAAATATTACAGCAAAAGACTGGTATAGTATCATGTCTTTATGTGAGACATCATGAATCGTGTCCCATATGCTTCGGATATAGGATCGATTGCATGTGCTATAATATTCATCTGTTCTAAATTCTTCCAAATGCATATGGCAATAAGAGGGAAAAGTACTAGAACTGGATATGACTAAAGTGATTAAGCAATTGTCGAGGACAACCTTAGGTTTACTAATGATTGGTTGCTCAGGGACAATTAGAAGTATGGTGTAAATTTTTGGAGAGGACCATATTGACATATTCTGAAAAGAGGCAACTCTTGGTCAGAATTGATAGTTAAAATGGGAATATGTAGATGTCTCTATAGGTGGTAGTTATTCAATTTGTGTAAGATTAGAAAAAAAAACTTAATGCAAGAAAGATGTTCAAAGCAATGTACTTTGAATATGAGACTTTGTTTCCATGGAGTTGATCTCCATTGGAATACTCTGTAACGTCTTTTGACAAGTCTGTGTGACTTTGTGCATAATCATTACAAGAGGATCAGTGCATATAAGTTTAAAATCTAACAGATTTCGGTAAATGGCAGGAATTTGGAATTATTGCATTTGCGGTAAGGATTTGGGTTTGTGAAATGAGAATCATTGGAATTATGTTCAATCGATCTATTTCACAAAGTAAAGATCATAGACAAACTTAGTGTGCATACTTGGTGTATGGCATAACTAATGTTTAGAAAAATATAGTGTGCATACTTGGTGTATGGCATTACTAGTGTTTAGAAAAACATAGTGTACATGCTTGGAGCATGGGACAACTATTGTTTTAATTCAAGTATAAAGTTGAATATTTGAAACAGTATGCAATGAATAATGTGTAATCAATATGGTGATAAATAAACGGTGTTCTATTTATATTCATAAGTTCTGAGACCATATTAGATTCGATTATTCTTGTGTTTCACTTTGCATGTTTTGAATTCCTGAACAACTAGGTCATTCTTCCCGAATGACAAAGTTATTCAAACCATCCACAGTCGGGCATATGTTGGAAGTAGATATGAATCAATACTGTCATGAAGTTGGCTTGTAATGTTGGACATAGCAAGAGTTGCTACAACACTCATGAGTGCTCATAAGTTCTGAGTATTGGATTAAACCCACACTCATTTGACTCACTTCATGGATTTTATCACTAGTGATCATGAGACGATAATATCTTTTATTCTTCAAAGCTAGAGATATGAGTTGTTCCCTATGAGTTGGTTATACATTGATTGTACGAAAACGCATTGGTAATTCGATGTTATAAAAAGTGCCTTTGTGTATGATTCAAAAAGTAGTAGAACAAGCATATGAGTCGAAGTTTATCCATTCCTTTTACCCATGAAGGGATAAAAGCGATATCTGTGGGCCCCTCGATGATTTAGTGATGACACCCCGAAGTGCTTGCCAAAGCATGGACTGATTTGATTTGTTCAATTAGTCGGTCGTCATAAATCGGAAATTGGGAAACAACAAATGGACAGAGAGAATGATTATAATCCATGTCTCAGTCCATATGATATCTAGAATGGAGGAATATATGATCCCTTATCTAATGGACAAGTCATTGACTAAGGTCAGAGTTCGACGGCAACTTTAAGAGCTACGATTGCTAGTCGGGTTTTGGAGTCATACGAAATAATAGTATTAGACTTATTTAAGTGGTAGACTGTTCGATTAGTGTCTAAGCCCATAACTATAATTGGTATGTACTTGACCCGATTTGGCATGGTCTATTTGGGTTACACTTCACCAGAACAATTTATATGGATAGTCTTTTGAGAATAGTATGTTTATGATTTATATTAATATATTATAAGTTCTAATATATTAATATAGAATCATATTATTTAATTAGTATTGATCAATAATTAATTTATAATTACTTTAGTGATAAAAAAGGAACAAATTAAATATGGACTCTTATATATAGCATGGGCCAAGTTCATTTAGGTTGGGCTAAGCTTGCATGGATAGTCCATGGAGTTTTTAACCCATGGATATTATAGAAATGAAAGGTCATGGGTATAAGGGTTTCCGTGAATGTAACCCTAATCCTCCATACTATATAAAGAGGTCAGTGGCACATGACATGGCACTAGTGTGTGAGGATACAAGAGTGGGCCGATTTCTAGTGTGCATTCTATTCTCTAAAGTTTTCCAATGTGTTTTTGGTGATTTGTGATTCCACTTGAGGCTTCTACACTATTGGGGCTAAGCTCTTAAAGTTTAAGACTTCAAGATACATAAAAAGGTATGTTATCTAACTAGGCTTTTTTAGTATAGCTGCTTCATATTATGCTAGTTAGGATAAAACCTTGGAATATTGAATATTTGCATGTATAATAGAGAAAACATAGATCCAAAATTTATAGGGTTGCATGTACACCATAGGAGTGTTAGAATGCTCAAAACCCATCACATCTTGCCTCAGTCTCAAATAACGAACTCTTCGCCATGATAAACATAATGACAAAACAGGTGGCTCAACAACATGAAGACAATAGAACACTTCTTAAGGAAGCGGAAAGGATAAAGGAAGAGATCTGCAAACCTTAGCATGTGACACCTTCAATAGTACAATTGGGGATCCTAAATTTTGACAAACCAAGATCCCTAAGGAAAACATACAGAATCTACAACTCCAACATGGATTATATGAAAGTAGTCATGTCGACGTACCACCAGTGCATTAGGATGCCTACTCCATGGGGAATAGTAGGGGTGGCAAATCGGGCCATCATGTCGTGTTTTTGTCTGATACGACACGACACGACATGGTTTTAAGTAACACGAACACGACACGACACGATCTCGGGGGTTTTTTTAACTAACACGAAAACGAACCGATTAAAAAACAACAAACATGACACGACACGACAAATATAACATGAAATAAAAATTAATGTATTTAATTAATATTTATTCATGCATAACACGAAAAACACAACAAAAATGTTAAATCGTATCAATTTTGTGTTAAATTATGAACACGAACACGACACGACACGACGTTGTGTTTTTTACACTTGACACAAACACGAAACGAACATGAATTCGAATTTCAGTTTCTTCTCAATTTCGTTTCGTGTTGTGTATTTTTGTCATGTCGTGTCATCAATTGCCACCCCTTGGGAATAATGAAGATTTTCGAGGATCAGCAAGTATCTAGAGAATGCTACAACACCTCGATGAAATATTCAACAGTACCATGACAAGCATAGCAATTAAATCAAGGGGTAAGAGGTGTGCTAGAAGCAAGAGAGCAAGATATGAAGGAAGTGCCCCTAAACCTCGAGGATCATGAATCCAGAGTCATCATAGGATCCACAATACTAGAACAAATCGAGCAACATAAAATAAAGTTCTTAAAAGACAAAAACATGACCTTCGCTTGGAAGCATGAGGATTTGACAAGTATAGATAAGAAAATTATAACTCATAAACTAACTATAGATCCTTTTTTCAGGCCTATACACCAAAAAAGAAGGAAATTTGCACCCGAAAGGCACCAAATCATTCAAGAAGAAGGTCAAAAACTTCTCAAAATAGGGATGATTAAATAATTGAAGTTCCCAAGATGGCTAGCCACTGTAGTGGTGGTCCAAAAGAAGAATAGAAAATGAAGAGTGTGTGTGGACTACATGGATCTCAATAATTCATGCCCTAAGGATCCTTTCCCTTTACTGTCACACCCCCGAACCGGAACGGAGGAAACATCCGGGGGCGGATGACATCATTGTGTAGTATCATAACAATTGAATAGTAATGAAACATAGCAAATCCAAACATAATACATTAAGATAACAAAATTACATAGTTTTTACATCATGTATTTGTTCTCCAATAACACAAAAGAGACATTAGTAAGTAAATTCCAAACTACAGCAAAATAATCCAGAATCCACGATCCATAAGCTTACTTACTATTTTCCAGAGAATACAACTCGTTTGAAAAGCGTCAACATATAATATGTTGGTGAGTTCATAAACATTTTCATATGAAAATTTGTGATAATTTAGAAACCAAGAAAATCCAGTATTTTCTTGTCAAAATAGTTGTAAGTCTTATTTCCAATCCGGTATAGTTGCATGTGTGTTTTACTTTATCATCTTTCGAAATTATATAAAATCGTTTTCTCCAGAAAATCCTATATTTCCTTGTCAAAATAGTTGTCAGTCTTATTTCCAGTCTGATATAGTTGCATGTATGTTTTAGTTTATCATCTTTGGAAATTGTATAAAATTGTTTCCTCCAGAGAATCCTATATTTTCTGATATACAAAATAGCAGTCTTAAAACCCTAAGACTTGTGTGTTAGAGTTTCATTCGAGATATTCAAAATGATAATTGATGATGAACTAATGATGTGATATGCGTAAATTGTGTAATCGTTCATGTCCTTAAAAACCCTAAGACTCGTGTGTTGGAGTTTCATTCGAGATATTCAAATTCATAATTGATGATGAACAACTGAAGTGGTACGCGTAAATTGTGTAATCGTTTGTGGTCTTAAAAACCCTAAGACTCGTGTGTTGGAGTTTCATTCGAGATATTCAAAATCATAATTAATGATGAGCAACATATGTGATACGCGCAAATTGTGTAAGCGTTTGTGGTCTTAAAAACTCTAAGACTGGGGTGATGTGAGTAATCGACGGGTGTTTGTGGACAATTCGCGCAATTCATGTGGACAATCAACACAATGAATGTGGACAATCAACACCATGAATGGGGACGATCAACAAAATGTGCTAACTGTTTGTAATGTATTCCCACGTAAATCTCTAAAAGATATTGTTATATTCTAGTGAGTCGTTATAACCATACTAATATGACGAAGTGTCTGTCTTAACGTTCTTCAGGCGTCGGTTTCGTTTAATACAATTGTCACCCTAGAATGGCCTGTCTAGCTGTAGCGAACAGCGAAGGTGCGATGTGTCATCCCCGTATAGATATATACACAAATTCCCGCTCTTCGTCCAGGGGACTCTGGTTATAACTCTTACAGGACTTTAAACATACACTAATATATATATATATATATATATATATATATATATATATATATATATATATATATACAAACACACACACACACACACACACACATATATATATATATATATATATATATATATATATATATATATAGGTACAGTGAAGATGCGTCTGCCTAGAATACTCACAGATATTTATGCGATAGTTCAAATCCGTTATTTATTAAATGAATAACAATAGTTGTACTCATTGACTAGATGTCTCGTTTTCGTTTCGTAACATTAGTTGTGCTCGTTGACTCGGTGTTGTCTTTTGTTTCGTAACATTAGTTGTGCTCGTTGACATAGGTGTTTCATTTCATTTCGTTTATTCGAAATAATCAACTTTGAATCATATTTATCAAAAAAAGACTCAATATTATCGATATTGGCAAAAGTGGCCCATCTTTTATAAATTATCCAATGAGACCTACATTTATCAAAAAGTGTCATGAGGAATCCAAAAACACTAGAGTTGTTGAAAATTGCCCACTTCTTCTAAAATACTCATTTTAGACTCGTTTTTAGGAAATTATTCAAAATGGCCCTTATTTATCAAATAGTACCATTTTTAGCCCATTTTAATTGAAATATTCATTAATAACCCAAATTTACCCTTTATTTCAAAATGGCCTTATATATATATATATATATATATATATATATATATATATATATATATATATATATATATATATATATATATATATATATATATATATATATATATGGCCGAAAATGGTCCAAATAATATAGAGTTTCATCATTTTACATCTTCCAAAACTTTATGCCAACAACTTTATTTAAGCAAATTAATACAATTTTCCTATGGTTCATGATATAAAGTGTTATGAATTATGGTTCATATAAGCACTAGTTTTTATTTCCAATCATAAATAATATGTGAAATATAGTCCAAACTCTTCAGACTTAGCCAAAAATCTCGAGTTTTTGGACTTCATGTAAAGAGTTTCATAGCCTTAAACACAAACCTCATAACATACAAGTATACACAAGCAATTATACCAATATTTCACAAGACCTTTGACTTGTATCCTCCCCCAAAATAGTAAAAACTCAAAAATAGGGGTATGAAGCTCGCCTTGGTTTGATTTGGTAGGTGATTTGGAGAGATGATGAGAAGATCAAGTCCTAAGACTTGAAGAGTTTTGATAAACTCTTTGAACCTTGTAACTTCCTAAGAATATTAACACATAACTTTATGTGTAAATATGATGAATTAAACAAGATAATATGTAGAATCACTAACCAAAACTTGAAATACTTACTAGGAACTAGGGAATGATTTGAAGAATTTAGACTTGAATCTGGAATATGTTTGAAGGTGATTGAAGAGTTCACAGAGAGTGAAAATGAGTTTGTGGAATGAAGAATGGGGTTTACGCCCCTAGTAAGGAGATAAAGTTTGAGGTAATGTTTGCTTAGTTATATGATAGATAATATGTGTTTACCTATGAAATCCTCGAAAATGGTTGAGATGTTGCATCATAAAGTCAAATGAATTTGTCTTATTCACATCTTATGGCCGTAAACTCCATCGGATGGAGGTGTTTACGGCCTAAAAGCCTCCAAGATTTGAGTTCACGCCCAAGATGCCTTCTAGAAGTGTGTTTCTGGTCTAGATACTTTCTAGGGAAGTGTTCTTGGACATGTTTTGGAGTCCTTATAGTGTTTACACCCTAGATGCTTCCTAGGGAAGTGTTTACTCTCAAGATACTTCCTAGGGAAGTGTTCACACCCCAAATGAGTGTTCCCTTTAGTGTTTACGGCCAAATAAAGGTCCACCAAGGTGGTTCACGGCCAAAAGCTCCCTAGGATGGTGTTCACGGACACTTCTTAGATTCTAGGGTAGTTCACGGCCAACATGGCTTCTTAAGGTGTTCATGGCCGTAGATGGGCCCTAGTGAAGGTTTTTTGTTTTATACTCTTGATCAATAGCAAATACAATTATGTTGTCCTTATAATTTAATTTCTCAAGATTATGACACAATTACAAGTTCTTGTGTCTACAGCATGTGATCCTTGTTTGATTGCATTGTAGATTGAATCCCAATTTATTTGTGCCACTTTGTCTTGCTTAATTTGTTTATTTTTCTAAGAGATTACCTTATGTGCGTCTTTCAAAGTGTATACTTCCTTATACATGCACTTATGCTCTCATGGTTTTCAAGGTTCTCATTGTAATAGGGTTACAATTTAGACATTGCTTTATCCAAATATTTTGGGTTGTCACATCATCCCCCCGTTAGAGAGAATTTTGTCCCAAAATTCAAATTTTCATGGGAACATCAAAGGTTGAGAAACGTTGTGTGTACTGTCATTTCTTTTGATCTTTACATGGCGTTCTGGCGGATTTTTGCTATTAATGTTTAACCTTTTTCTTTTGATTTACCAGTCTATAATCCCCACATGCTCCTCTTCGGGGGTGTGGGTTCTCATTTATTTAATATTGTCGAGTGGAGTTTGCTAGAGCTTCGGTGGTCAGGCACTCATTAGTGTTGAATACGTGGAATGTGAAATGTACAAAGCTGAGTTCTTATGATAACCGAAGGCAGTAGGTTGCCAGATCTATCCTGGTGAGGATCTCGAATGGTCTTCTAAGAATCTTGCTCCTAGTGTCCTAAAAGTAGAGTTCATAGACCTTATGGGTTGGCACCATTGTTACCAAGGTTGAGGTTGCATGAGGTGTAGCTGACTTTATGATTCTTAGGTTACCTTGGGAGTTTTCTTCCTATGGGACCCCGAGCTAGAGGTAGGTCGACCTCTGCCCGTTCTTTGATTTTGGCAGGACAAGTCTCTGATTCGTGGTAGGGAGTATCGATCTTTGAGGATGGGATTTTTGGCTCCTTAGTAGTTAGTGGTTCTAATGGCAATTCGTCTTCCCCCTTATGAGTCAGATGGGTGCTTCCTGCGGTTAAAGGCTTGGTCTAATGTTTTCCTTACCTATTATATTGTTCTTGTGATCAGCCACTATTTATTTTCGTGACGGTGCTATGTGGTATCAAGGGTTTGGTTATTGGGATGGTTCAAGGAGTCGAGTCGAGTCCAAACTCAACTTGGCACATGGTTGTTGTTTTCCAAAGGGATTTATAGAATATCTGGGGGAGGATGTAAACCTTTTGGATTCCTTTGATGCCTTTTGTTTATTGCTCCTAATCTTTATTGAGGCTAGAGAGAAACGTGGTATCTCTTACATAAAGTCTTATGTGTCTAGATGCTAGGGATTTGCCGTTATAGGTTGAAAGAGTTTTGTTATTCGACTGAGTAAGATGGAAGTCTCTTTGTAGTGCTTGAAGTTTTGTATGGTGAGAATCAACAAGTCCGTAACAAGTGACGACGTGGGACTTCTTATTATAATAGATTTTACGTCGATCGGGAAGGATGGTTGTTAAGATGGATAGGGTGTTCTACATTCATGCTCTTATCATAACCCGTTTCGTTTCTTGTTGTTACTATTGCATCTATTTCATTCCTGCTTTTTAGATGTACTGGTAATACGAGTGCTCTGATGTAAAACATGGAATTTGCAGTCTGATTTCTACTAGATTTTCAATGATTGTTGGGTGTAACCTAACCGTATACAGTTAATGATCGAAAAGACAGTCTACTGAGTGGCTCTGCCCTAATTCCAAAGTCAAACAAAAGATAGAAAATGAGGCGGGATCACTTACTCTTAGTTCATAGAATCTTAATTATATCTGACCCTAACGTTTACACGGAACCACCCTGGTTCATCTGCATGGATCTCTACTTTCTCTGTGATTGATAGGATTCTCTTGGATGAGGAAATAATTTTTTATTACGTTTTTAATGGACAAAACATTTATGTGAAAACAGTTTGACGCATAAGGTTTATCATTTGGGAACATACCAAAAATCTCGGTAGGGTTTCTTGTTGCTCCTTCATGTCCAGTTGTCAAACTCCCTCGGAGCCTTCGTCATTAATTCCATTGGACACTACCTTTTGAAATGTCCTGTTTCACCGTATTTGTGGCATACTGGTATCATCACAGCTTCGGTGGTTGGAGTGATGCATTGGACCATGGTCCTATAGAAACGAGCGATATGCCCCCTTCTTGCTGCATCTATTGCAATGTAACTTCTGACAGTCTACCTTGTGATGAATGTTGCACTTGTTGCATTTTTGGAGGTTCCCATCATAGGGTTTCCTTGGTGTTAAGGTAGCAGGATTAGTGGGGGTGAGGGATACTAAAGCTTGTTTCCTTTTGGTAGTTCCTTGAGTTTAGCAGTTCCTTTCCTTTTTTCAGGACTTTCGTTTCTTGTTCTTAAATTTGTGGGTTGGGATATCCTTGTAGGCATCCATTTGTTGGTGTCCTTGATTACTACTATGGTTGGGATTGTTTCCACTATTCCTATTTCTGTATGAGTTGTTAGCGTTGATTTGTGCCATGACGGTTGTCACGGCAGTTGTAACCGAGGCTTGCAATGTGGCGGAGTCTATCTGTAGAACCGGTGTTATGCCAGGGTGCTGGTTATTCTCATAAGAGGACATGATTTTGTTGTACGGTGAGAAGCGAGCTTGTAAGAAGCCATGGTCATCTTTAGTCATTTATATTTACACCTAACTTTCACGTGTTAGAGTACGACTCTCGATGTTTCGGCCTACATCCCTATCACGTAGTTATGGCAGCGAGTAGAAATAGGTATTGTACGACGTTGAGTTTATCAAAATAGAACATAGCTAATAATACAGTTAGTGGATTCAGGTTACATGGGTTCTTAGAGGCGTACCACTCTTGGTTTACTATTATAGGTTGCGGTTTAAGACATTATAAACCTAAGGCGAATAGTGTGGTGATTCTCCTATGCCTAAATGGCGCACAAAGTGCTTGGCCATTTCACTTGTGTTATGAGTGCCCTTCTTCCATTCTTTACTCTACTAAGGTTATCCTAGTCTCGATTACATTGAGTTGTGGTCTCCAAATGACCACTTCTTCCTTTAAGGTGTGTAGATGGTCTGCATAGTTTCCTAGTCTTACTTGTGGGTTTCATAAGGCCTTGGAATGGTGTTCTTGTTACTCATGGGGAGGGGGGGTCGGATTTACATTTCCGTATATCGGGCTTTGCCTACAGTCTCCATTACCCTGTGACGGAGCGTCAGAAACCGGAAGTCAAATTGGGTTACTTGTGGCTTAAATAGAGGTGGTGCTTGATTTGTGAGGGTTTTGGAGATCGGAGCACAGTGCGTGTCTATGGTGGATTTTTGGCTATCAGGTGTGCAGTTGGGTTGCCCCCTAATCGAAAGGCATTTTAAATTCGGTAGGTGTCGGTCACGACACTTGTACTTGCATGGTCAATATTTCATTATTAGGTATGTCTACTCCAAGAGTATTTACATTAGGTGCTTACGTATCTTGGGAGGAAGGGGTGATGGGTTTATTGCCTACCTTTGATAGGGTAAGACTCGCTGAGAATTTCTCCAGCATCTTCATCCTTGTCTAGTCCATTATCAGAATCCTCCCCCTTCTTAGTCCATTTCTTGGTGTTCTTTAAGATTCACTTATAGACTCTCCTCAATCCACTCGTCGATTATCGCACTAGGGTAGTAGAGATCTTGGTGAGGAACTTCATCTATGTTGTTTATGGGATCATAGAGGTATGAGGGCTACGTAAGGGATTTAAGCGTCGAAGGTTCTATGGGATCCTAAAATGCTCCTATAGCATTTTAATTGTTTATGTTCGATTCTGGAGTTTCCTTTGGTATGTATTAGACTCGTTGTTCACCACGACTATTTCCCCGCATATGCTAGTTACACCTCATACAAATGTAGTTGATCAGGCTACACTTATTCAATGTCTAATTACAATTCTTGGGGCCTACCCATAGTGTTCAAATCATCACTACTTTTATAACATACTAACTATGACACTGCTCCTAGCATGTATGCATGTAGGTATACTTTTATACTTAATTTTAGACAAAGTATACTTTTAGTCAGAGTGTTATAGTCCCGGTGTATTTATAGTTGTGTATCTTGTATCGTTCGGTATACTAGTTCACTATAAGAAATGCTCTTATACCAATCTGTCACATCCCCGAACCGGAACGGCGGAAACGTCGGGGGCGGATGACATCATTGTGCAGTATCTTAACAATTGAATAGTAATTAAACATAGCAAATCCAAACATAATACATTAATATAATCCAGAATATAGAATCCACGATCCATTAGCTTTCTTACATCATGTATTTGTTCACCAATAACACAAAAGAGACATTAGTAAGTAAATTCCAAACTACAGCAAAATAATCCAGAATCCGCGATCCATTAGCTTGCTTACTGTTTTCCTGAGAATACAAGTCGTTTGAAAGGAGTCAACATATAATATGTTGGTGAGTTCCTAAGCATTTTCGTATAAATATTTGTGTTAGTTTAGAAACCCAGAAAATCTAGTATTTTCTTGTCAAAATAGTTGTAAGTCTTATTTCCAATCCAGTATAGTTACATGTGTGTTTTAGTATATCATCTTTCAATATTGTATAAGATCGTTTTCTCCAGAAAATCCTATATTTCCTTGTCAAAATATTTGTGAGTCTTATTTCCAATCCAATATAGTTGCATGTGTGTTTTAGTTTATCATCTTTCGAAATTGTATAAAATTGTTTCCTCCAGAAAATCATATATTTTCTGATATACAAAATAGTAGTCTTAAAACCCTAAGACTTGTATGTTGGAGTTTTCATTCGAGATATTCAAAATCATAATTGATGATCAACAACTGATGTGATACGCGTTAATTGTGTAATCGTTTGTGGTGTTAAAAACCCTAAGACACGTGTGTTGGAGTTTCATTCGAGATATTCAAAATCTTAATTGATGATGAACAACTGATGTGGTACACGTAAATTGTGTAATCGTTTGTGGTATTAAAATCCCAAAGACTCGTGTGTTAGAGTTTCATTCGAGATATTCAAAATCATAATTGATGATGAAAAACTGATGTGATACGCGTAAATTGTGTAATCGTTTGTGGTCTTAAAAACCCTAAGACCAGTGTGATGTGAGTAATCGACGAGTGTTTGTAGACAATCCACGCGATGCACGTAGACAATCAACACAACGAATGTGGACAATCAACACCATGCATCAGGACGATCAACACAATGTGCTACATGTTTATAATGTGTTCCCACGTAAATCTCTAAAAGATATTGTTATCTTTTAGTGAGTCGTTATAACTATACTAATATGACGGAGTTCCTATCTTAACGTTCTTCAGGCGTTGGTTTCGTTTAAGACATTTTTCACCCTAGACTAGCTTGTCTAGCTGTAGCAAACAGCGAAGGTACGGGGTGTCATCCCCGTATAGATCTATACACAAATTTCCGCTCTCCCTCTACAAGACTCTGGTTATAACTCTTACAGGACTTTAAACGTACACTAATATATACATACATACATATATATATATATATATATATATATATATATATATATATATATATATATATATATATATATATATATAGGTACAGTGAAGATGCGTCTGACTAAAATACTCATAGATATTTATGCGATAGTTGAAATCCGTTATTTATTAAATAAATAACAATAGTTGTACTTGTCGACTATTGTTTTCGTTTCGTATCATTAGTTGTGCTCGTTGACATAGGTGTTTCGTTTCGTTTCGTAACATTAGTTGTGCTCGTTGACATAGGTGTTTTGTTTCGTTTCATTTATTGGAAATAATCCACTTTGAATCATATTTATAAAAAAAAAATGAGTCAATATTATCGATATTGGCAAAAGTGGCCCATCTTTTATAAATTATCCAATAAGACCCACATTTGTTAAAAAGTGTCATGAGTAATCCAAAAATACTAGAATTGTTGAAAACGGTCCATTTCTTCTAAAATACTCATTTTAGACTCGTTTTTAGGAAATTATTCAAAATGGCCCTTATTAATCAAATAGTTCCATTTTTAGCCCATTTTAATTGAAATATTCATTAATAAACCAAATTTACCCTTTATTTCAAAATGGCCTTATATATATATATATATATATATATATATATATATATATATATATATATATATATATATATATATATATACACGGCCAAAAATGGTCCAAATAATATAGAGTTTCATCATTTTACATCTTCCAAAACTTTATGCCGACAACTTTATTTAAGCAAATTAATACAATTTTCCTATGGTTCATGACATAAAGTGTTATGAATTATGGTTCATATAAGCACTAGTTTTTATTTCCAATCATAAATAATATGTGAGATATAGTCCAAACTCTTGAGACTTAGCCAAAAATCTCGAGTTTTTGGACTTCATGTAAAGAGTTTCATAGCCTTAAACACAAACATCATAACATACAAGTATACACAAGCAATTATACCAAGATTTCACAAGACCTTTGACTTGTATCCTCCCCCAAAATAGTAAAAACTCAAAAATAGGGGTATGAAGCTTGGTTTGATTTGGTAGGTGATTTGGAGAGATGATGAGAAGATCAAGTCCTAAGACTTGAAGAGTTTTGATAAACTCTTTGAACCTTGTAACTTCCTAAGAATATTAACACATAACTTTATGTGTAAATACGATTAATTGAACAAGATAATATGTAGAATCACTAACCAAAACTTGAAATACTTACTAGGAACTAGGGAATGATTTGAAGAAATTAGACTTGAATCTGGAATATGTTTGAAGGTGATTGAGGAGTTCACAGAGAGTGAAAATGAGTTTGTGGAATGAAGAATAGGGTTTACGCCCCTAGTAAGGAGATGAAGGTTGAGACGATGTTTTCTTGGTTATCTGATAGATAATATGCGTTTACCCATGAAAGCCTGGAAAATGGTTGAGATGTTGCAACATAAAGTCAAATGTATTTGTCTTATTCACTTCTTATGGCTGTAAACTCCATGGGATGGAGTTGTTTATGGTCTAAAAGCCTCCTAGATTTGAGTTCACGCCGAAGATGCCTTCTGGAAGTGTGTTTACGGTCTAGATACTTTCTTGGGAAGTGTTCTTGGCCAAGTTTTGGAGTCCTTGTAGTGTTTACACCCTAGGTGCTTCCTAGGGAAGTGTTTACTCTCAAGATACTTCCTAGGAAAGTGTTTTCGCCCCAAATGAGTTTTCCCTTTAGTGTTACGGCCAAATGAAGGTCCAACAAGGTGGTTCACGGCTAAAAGCTCCCTAGGATGGTTTTCACGACCACTTCTTAGATTCTAGGGTAGTTCACCGCCAACATGGCTTCTTAAGGTGTTCATGGTCCTAAATGGGCCCTGGTGAAAGTTTTCTTATAGTCTTAATCAATAGAAAATACAATTATGTTGTCCTTATAATTTAATTTCTCAAGATCGTGGCACATTTACAAGTTCTTGTGTCTACACCATGTGATCCTTGTTTGATTGGATTGTAGATTGAATCCCAATTTATTTGTGCCACTTTGTCTTGCTTAATTTGTTTATTTTTCTAAGAGATTACCTTATGTGCCACTTTCAAAGTGTATACTTCCTTATACATGCACTTATGCTCTCATGGTTTTCAAGTTTCTCATTGTAATAGGGTTACAATTTAGACCTTGCTTGGTCCAAATATTTCGGGTTGTCACATTTACTACATATAGACTCGATGATAGATGCCACAGCAGGACATGAGCTACTAACATTTGTCATAACTAGCATTTTAGGGCTATGTTTCCTATCCATGTGCAAGATAGTTTCTTTGTGTAATTATGTGACACTACGTGTAGTATAAATTAACTTCAATACTATACAAGTTTATACATCTAAAATTGTATTTCTAGTCAATACTTCCTCGTGTAAGCCCAAAATATAACCCAATAAGCTATATTCACTCAAATTTGGGCCTTAACCCAAGCCTTCTCGGTCCAAACCTCTTAATGGACCTAGATCTTCTTACTGGGTCCTCTTTGGGCTAAAGACCCTAGTTAACCTTTATATGGGCCGAGAACCCATATTTGGGCCATACTTGGGCCGAAAATTCTTATTTAACATAGTTTTGGGCCTTATTGGGCTGTGAAGAATTATTTTAAAGCTTAATGGGCGGAATACCTCTATTAGAAAATATTTTGGGCCGAAAACTCTTCTATTTAGTCTCATTTGGCCAAAGATCGTTATTTGGGCCCTATTGGGCTCTCTTACCTAAACCAAAAATCCTTATTGGGCTTAATACACTTCTTTTGGCCTAGTGTTGGGCCGAGACCATCCTTGGGTCGATCCAAGCCCAAAAACTCATGCAAACCGCAAACCTTTATTGGTTTTAAGGAGTTATCGGTTACACATGGAAAACCCAAGCCCATTCCTTTTCTTTCTTCCTCCATAACCAATCGGCCATATAAGAAAAAAAAAAAGAAAAAAAATGCAAGGAGTTGACTTTTGGAGTGCCACCTCCTTATGGCACAACATGTAATTATGCATTTATCTTGCATACTTCCATGCAAGTAGTAAATACCCACCATGTAACAATGTTCAAATCTCTTCTCTCTTCCTCTCTAAACGGTCGAACACCACCAGCATTACCCTTCACTTCTCATTTCCTAACTCAAAATTCTATCTTATTCTCTCTCAAAAACTCAAAGAACCCTCATTCCATTCCTCCAAAATTCGTGAATGTGCTAGTGTATTCAAGAAGCTCTCTTCCAAGGTCATAAACTTGGTAAGTCTATCTAACATTCAAGTTGTTTATTTCCAAATTTCACTAAGATCATTTCTCAAACAACATCATTTTTGTGTTTTGCTTCCTAGAAACCACCTCAACTTCGAAAATCTTCTCAAGGAAGCACTCTAGGCCAAAAACCTCCTTTACCTTCCTCCTCAAACCGAAAAATCCCCCAAGGTGACCTTTATACCCCTATTTTCGAGCTTTTCTTTCTTTTGGGGGAGGATACAAGTCAAAGTCTTGTGTAAATCTTTGTATATTTTCTTGTATGTGCATGTGTTGTATGATATGTGTCTTAAATGTTGTGAAATTCATGCCAAGAGTCCATGAACTCGAGATTCATGGTTGAATCTCAAGTTGTTGGACTTAGTTAACTTGATATGGTGTTAAAAATGAAAACTAGTTTCTAAATGAAATATGTTTCACTTGAAGCATGGTAAATATCAAAAGGCTTAGTCCACAAATATACTTAAACAAATTTTTGGCATGAAAACATGAAAAGTGATGAAATATGGAAGTTTCACTAAAAATGGACTATTTTTGACGATAAAAGTAAGAATGGGCCATTTTTGGACATTTTAGTAAAAATGGGCCTTAAACGAATACTTTAGTAAAAATTGGCCATTTTCGATAATTTCAACATTATTGGGCCATTTTCGACATTCATGGTAATAATGGGCCATTATTGACATTTTGGATAATATTGGGCGATCTATGAACATTTTAGTAAAAATGGGCCTCTTATAACAATTTGGATAAAAAAATTGGGCCTTATGCGACAATTCTATTTTAATTGGGCCTTATATGACCAATTTTATGTCAATTGGGCCTTTAGTGACAACTTTAGTAAAATTGAGTCTTTCATGACAATTTCGGTAACAATGGGCTATTTTCAACAACAATAGTAAAAATGTGCTATTTTGACACATTCGGTAAAAACGATTATATTTTTTTATCACCTTTGGTTTGTGGTCAATAATATACACTCGTAACATTATTTATAACGTTAAATAATGAAACTCAATATTCACGTACTTTCGTTAAGGCTCTTGTGAGGCACTCATTCACTCGTACCTATCTAGCGTACATAGAAAGTCATGTAGTTATAACCAGAGTTGTAGAGAGAGCGGGATATTGTGTATAGATCTATACGGGGTTGACACCTCACACATGAGTTGCTCGCTATAGCTAGACAGGCTACAGGCCAGTCCTGGGTGACAATTATCGTTAGAAACCGATGCATGAAGAACGTCAAAACAGGCACTCTCGTCATATTAGTATGGTTGTAACGACTCACATACATAATAACAATACTATATTAAAATTTATGCAATACATATACTCTACTCATGTTACGAAGTACGAAACTATGCATCAACTATTTTACATCAAATTTCACCACTCGGGTCTTAGGGTTTAAGACCATACTTTTTCATAATAAAGAAAATACAGGATTTTCTAAGAAACACTCTCTATACATTTTCAAAAAAGATAAACAGAGGATACACATGCAATTATACATGATTTGAAACGAGACTTACAAACTATTTTTACAAGAAAATATTGGATTTTCTGGAGGTTTACAAACTATTATAAAGTTTTCATACAAACATACTTATAAACTCACCAACATTCTATGTCGACGCTTTTCAAAACGACTTGTATTCTCGGGAACTCACTAAGCGGTTTGGCAGCTATGGAATTTTGGATATTTGATGTGTTTTTGTTGATTTATCATACGTTATGTTATTCGGATGTAATTCGTAAGCAAACACAATGATGTAAACTATGTATGTTGATATTGTAATGTATGATGATGATGGTTGTTATGTTTCATTCATATTCAATTGTTGTGATACTCAAGATGAAGTCACCCGGCCCGCCTCCGAACATTTCTGTTGTCCCGGTTCGGGGGTGTGACAACATTCATGGACGCTTTAGTAGGATTCCAACAAATACATATGGAACAATTTGATCAAGAGGATATTGCCTTGATAACTCCTATAAGTATATATTACTATATTTCCATGCCTTTTGGTCTTAAATATGTAGGAGCAACATACCAGAGGCTAGTGAATCGAATGTTCAAGGATAAACTAAGGGACACCATGGAGAGCTGAAGATCACCTCAAGGATCTTCAAGTAGCCTTTGACATTTTACACAAATACAACATGCAGTTGAACCCTTGCAAATGCCACTTAGGGATGATGGCAAGAAAGTTTCTTGGATATATGGTCACCAAGAGAGGGATAGAAGCCATCCTTAAACATATCAAATCCATAATCGATCTAAGATCCCTAAGGACGACCAATGATATTGAAAGATTGACTGGAAGAGTAGCGGCTCTTAACAGGTTTCGTGTAAAGATCCTCAGAGAGGTGTAAACCTTTCTACGACATCCGGAAGAAAAACAAGAAGTTGGAATGGAACGAGGAGCACAAAAAATCCTTCCAAGAACTCAAAAAGTATTTAAGTTTAGCACCCTTACTTGTGAAACCATTAGATGGGGAGCCACTCCTCCTATACCTTTCAGTATCCTCGAACACTGTAACTATAGTCCTAGCCAAGGATCTTGATGAGTACCAATATCCCATATAGTATGTAAGTAAAAGTCTACTGGATGCTAAAACTAGGTATTCTCATCTCGAAAAAACTAATACAAGCACTAGTAATGACTTCTACTAAGTTAAGACACTATTTCAAAACTCATACCATACATGTAAAAACTAATTACCTAATTAAAAATGTTATGAGAAAACCATAGATATCACACAAAATGGCTTAGTGGTCGGTAAAGCTCAGCACTTTGGATATAAAGTATGAGCCAAGATCCGTGATAATGTAACAAGCATTAGAAGACTTTGTGGTTGGCTTTAGTGATGATCTACAAGTCGAACTAGAGATAGAGACAAGAAAACTCCTGGAAGAATAAAACATGGGAAGATGGGCGCTCTTCACGTGCAGAGCATCCAACCAAAGAGGAACCGGTCTTGGGATAATACTAAAATCACCACAGGGGACATACTACCCCCATGTCGTTAGCTGTGAGTTAAATGCAACCAACAACGAAGCGGAAAATGTAGCACTGAATATGGGATTGCAACTAGCCAATGATCATCAAGTCTAGGATCTTCAGGTATTCATATATTTGTTATTAGTTACTAACCACTATAATGGATATTATGTAGTTAAAGGAGATATGTTAGCATCAAAAAATTAGCCTTTGAATTAGAAGTCTTTAGTCTAAACCAAGTTCCCATGGAAGATAATGTTGAAGTAGACGCATTTGCTAACATGGGATCTTCCCTTAGGATCCCATCAAATATGAGGATTCCAATAATCCATGTAATGATCCGAGCGAATGAGGATCCCTCCAAAAGATCAGAAGATCCAAATAACCATGATCAGATAGCCAACATCACAACAATCCAGGATCCTGACCCTCAACATGCTCATCAGGATCCTAGTAGACAAAATAATCAGGATCCTACAAGATCCTGTATCAAACTCATCATAGAATACCTTCAAGATGACACAATACCAAAGAAGAGAAAAGCGACAAATCTTTTAAGATGATGGTCTCACACTTTATGATGATACAAGGGAAATTATATAGAAAGTCCATGGCATGTCCATACCTAAGATGTTTGGAAGATCACGAAGCATCAGAAGTTTTGAATGACATACATGGAGGAGATTGTGGCAACCATACTGAGGGCAGATCCTTATGCTTCAAGATACTAAGGATGGGGTACTACTGGACAATAATGAAAAAGGATGCCTTTTTGCATGCACAAAATTGTGATGCTTGTCAAATACATAGTAAGATCCTTCATTAACCGGCATAACCTCTATACCCTATCATCCATTCCTGGTCATTCATGAAATGGAGGGTGGACATAGTAGGAAAGTTACCTTAAGGCACAAGGAGGAAATGTCTTCATGCTAGTAATGACAGCCTATTTCTTGAAATGGATCAAGGCTGAGGCTTTTGTCTAAGTAAAAGATAAGGAGGTGGTCACATTTATCAAACATAATATCCTGACCAGATTCGGGATCCTGATGGAAATCATATGTGAAAAAGGATCCCAGTTCATAAGTAGAAGAACTACAGAAATTTTTACAAGTTGGGGAATTACAATGATAACATCCATTATTGTTCATCCTCAAGCCAATGGTCAAGGAGAATATAACATCAAAATCATAGTCAACAATCTGATGAACATGCTAGATGAAAAGAAAGGCAGATGGGTTGAGGAACTTCCTTTCATTCTGTGGGCGGACAGGAGAACATAAATAACAACCACGGGTCAAAGTCCCTATTATTTGGTGTTTGGAATAGAATTCATGATCTCAAATGAAGTGGTGATACCTATAACAAGATACCAAATCCAAGATCAAAAAAACAATGATGAGTTCCTAGCTCATCATCTTAACACTGTTGATGAACTCATGGATCTTGCCAGGATCCGCATTTCATTTCATCAACAAAGAATTGCCAAAACATACAACAAAAACATAAAAGTCAGAAGATTCTATGTCACAACTTTTAGGTCTAGAAATTCCTATCCATATACAACTAGCATCCTTGGTGTAACTATGTAACACTATGTGCAGTATAAGTTACTTTCAATATAATACGAATTTATATATCCAGAATTTTGTTTCAAGTCGAAACCTTCCCGTATAAGCCCAAAAATCTAATCCAATAACTTATGTGCATTCAACTTTGGGCCTTAACTCAAAGCTCGCTTATTGGGCCTAATGGGCCGATAACTCCTCAACTTAGTTCTTCTGGGCCGTAAACCTCCTAATGGGCCTTATTGGCCATGAGAAATGAATTTAAGACTTAATTAGGCTAATACCCTTCATAGATCATTTAACGGGCCGAGAGTCATTTATTTTGGGCTTTTAAAACCGAAAACCCTATTGGGCCTAAGGGTTCTCGGTTACACATAAAACTCGAGCCCAACATCCTTCTTCTTTCCTCTTCAAGCCCAAAGGCTATTTCTTTTCCCTCCTCATAAGGCCCGATCGGCCATTTAAAAACAAAAGGATGGTATTAATTTAAATGGTGACACCTTAATTTTACATACCATACTTCCATGTTAGATCCAACCTATATCAAGAGAGGGATTATTGTCCATCAAATATCTATGCATTGGTTTCTCTCTCTCCCTCTCCCTCAATATCGGCCGAGACCTCCATCACTTCCCTCATTCTCACTTCCAACTCATTTACACCTCTCTCGTTTCTCTCTAAATCTTCAAGAGCTCCCTCATTTTTCCCTTTAAGAAACCTTGAGATTGTGTGTGTTTTCAATAGGTTTTCATCACGTTTCATCCTTTCGGTAAGTTGTTATCAATCTCAAGTTGTTTTGTTTTCAATCCATGCTAAGATCATTCATCATACAACACCATTTTGTGTTTTTCTTCCTAGAACTCTTTCAACATTGAAAACTCTCTTCAAGAAGCTAACTAGGGCAAAAACTCACCCCATTCTTCCTCTTCACAACCGAGAAAACTCAAGGTGAGCTTCATACCCTTTTGTTTTCGTGATTTTCCTTCTTTAGTGGGGAATACAAGTTTGGTTTTATGTAAAATCTTTGTATTTATGCGTGCATGAGTGTATTTTCATGATATGTTGTGTGATATGTTATGAAAATATGTTAAACACTCATAAACTCGAAATATCTTCCAAGTTTTGAAGATGTTAGGAAACAAGTTACTTTATATAACTCACTATGATGCTTGGAAAGATTAAACATGTTAAAAGTTAAACAAAATGAGTTTTATTTGATATTCTCGGTTTTAATGGGCCTAAAGTGTCATTATTGATAAAAATGGGCTTTTAATGTCATTCACGGTTTTATGGGCCAAAAGTGTCATTTTTGATAAAAATGGGATTTATTTGACATTCACGGTTTTATTTGACCAAAAGTGTCATTTTTGATAAAAATGGGATTTATTTGACATTCACGGTTTTATTAGGCCAAAAGTGTCATTTTTTATAAAAATGGGCTTTATTTGACATTCACGGTTTTATTGGGCCAAAAGTGTCATTTTTGACAAAAATGGGCTTTTATCGTTATTTTCGGTATTTTTGGGCTAAAATGGTCATTTTTGGTAAAAATGGACTTTTTATGACATTTTCATTTACAATGGGCCAAATATGAACAACTTAACAAACTTGGGCCAAAAATGACTTTTTGTATAAAATGAGCCAAAGTTTGATTACTTAGTAAAACGGGCCACCTATAACAATTTGGACCAAAAATTAGGCCTTATATGGCCCTTCTATCCTAATTGAGCCTTATATGCCACATTTTATGTTAATTAGGCCTTAGTGTCAATTTTATGTAAATTGGGTCTCTCCTGAACTTATCATTAACAATCAACTATTCTGATAACATCGATGAAACAACGAACTATTCTGACACTCTCGATAAAAATGATAAAACTGATTACATTTTTATTATTTATGAGCTATAGTCAAAATTATGCACTCGTAACATTATTTTAACGCTAAAATAATGAAACACATTGTTCATGTAAGAAAATTTGTTAGGGCTCTTGTGAGACACACCTTCACCGTACCTACCTAAGTGTACACCATAAGTCATGTAGTTATAACCAGAGTCTCCTGGAGGGAGAACGAGAATTTGTGTATAGATCTATACGGGGTTGACACCCCATGCCTAAGCTGCTCGCTACAGCTAGACAGACCAGTCTAGGGTGACAAATGTCTTCTCAGAAACCGACGCCTGAAGAACGTCAAGACAGACACTCCGTCATATTAGTGTGGTTATAACGACTCACATAGAGAATAACAAAAACTATTATAAGTTTTATGATGAATATACATACTACTCAATTTTGCAAAGTATAAACATTGTGTTGATTATTTTGACTATCCAACTCGCTCTGGTCTTTGGGTTTAAGACCACAATTTCTCATGACATAGAAAATACAGGATTTTCTGGGAATCACCCTCTATACATTTTTCAAACAAGATAAAACAAGGATACACATGCTATATACAAGATTTGAAACAAAACTCAAAAACTATTTTTTACAGAAAATATCGGATTTTCTGGAGATTTCAAACCAATGTAAAGTTTTCATATAAATACGCTTATGAACTCACCAACATTTTATATGTTGACGCTTTTCAAAATAACTTGTATTCTCAGGAACTCATTAAGCAGGTTGGCAGCTTTGGACTTTTGGGATGTTGTTGTATTTTGTTTTCATCATACACTTGATATTTTTGGGATGTAATTTTATCAACAAACACAATGATGTAAACTATATCAACCAAGTCCCCGACGCTGGTGTAGGCCAGGCTTGCTACGGTTGTGGCGAGGTGAGCCACTACAAAAGGAAATGCCCGAAGGCAGGGAATGTCGGTGGAGTGGGAAGAGTTTTAATTATAGGCCACGAGGAAGCAGTTGCCGACCCCACAGTGGTCACTAGTACGTTTCTCCTCGATAACTCTTATGCATGCATTCTGTTTGATAGTGGAGCGGAGAAGAGTTTCGTGAACCAAAAATTTGCTCATTTACTTAAGCAAAAATCATGAACACTTAAAGAACCGTTCACTTTAGAAATGGCTAACGGAAAGACTGAGAGAACTAGCAGTATATACATAGGATGTACTCTAACTCTAGATAGCCATTCATTTTCAATCAACCTCATGCTAGTCTCAATTAAAAGTTTCAACGTCATTATCGGCATGGATTGGTTAAGCCTGAATCGTGTTGACATCATGTGTTATGAAAAAGTTGTTCACCTTAATCTGTCATCTGGCGAAACTCTAGTAGTCTAGGGCGACAAACCTGGCACGAACCTTCATATCATCTCAAGTATTCAAGCCCGGAAGTACCTACGTAAGGAATATCATGCATTCCTTGCTCACGTTGTCGATACAAGCCAAGATCGAAAGATCTGAAGAACATTCTAGTAGTACGCGATTTTCCCGACATCTTTCCAGAAGAACTCCCAGGATTACCTCCGCAACGTCAAGTCGAGTTCAGAATCAACTTAGTTCCAGGGGCTACCCCAATAGCCAAATCGCCCTATCGTCTAGCAACAGCTGAGATGCAGGAACTATCCGATCAACTAAACGAACTACTCAGCAAGGGCTTCATTAGACCAAGCTTCTCACCCTGGGGAGCTCCGGTCTTGTTCGTCAAGAAGAAGGACGGATCGCTTTGTATGTGCATTGACTACAGAGAACTAAAAAAGCTTACCATTAAGAATCGTTACCCTATGCCTTGCATTGGCGATTTGTTCAACCAACTTCAAGGGGAGAATTACTTTTCAAAGATAGATCTGAGATCCGGGTATCACCAGTTACGAGTGCTTGAGGAGGATGTTCCGAAGACAGTCTTCCGAACTCGTTATGGACACTACGAGTTCGTAGTGATGCCATTCGAATTGACTAATGTGCCCACAGTATTCATGGACCTAATGAATAGGGTATGCCATCCTTACTTGGATTAGTTCTTCATTGTCTTCATTAATGTGACATCCCCAAAATCTCGGCCATAAAAGACCGGTTTCATTTATGCTTTTTAAACATTTTCAGAGTAAATCCTTTTGATTTTAAAAGAGATGTGGAATTTGTTCCCAAAAACAAAACATGATGAAATAGATTTTTATCAAAACATTTCATGAAGAAATATAATTTCATTTCATAATCAATACCCGGGATGTCATGTTCCGATACAGAGCATAAAGCATAAACGATAACATTACAAGCCATTCAACAAATATATACATATACAGACTTGTAAACAAAACAACTTGATGATTATCCATCATATGCTCTCGCGTCACTTCCTGTAATACAAAGAAACTGAGTGGGTCAGGCTTGGGAGCCTGGTGAGCATATAGGGTTTTCAACCCACAATAAATAATTATATTTAATTCCACCAGCCAACAATAACCCAATTACCCATTCCCGTTATTCTCACTATACGTCCCTAAAACAACTAACACAAGGGACCTAATCTTAGAATATTTCATCGGGGCGACAACACATGCATTCGGGGGTTTCCCGGCAATATATGTCAAATAAGGCAACCATGGGGGGATGGAGTACAGCGAATGAACACCCAAGTTCATTAACACCTACAGGTGGCGAGCCTGCTAGTGTTCCACAGAACTTTCTAGAAAAGTCTATGGTCGTCATCTAAACTCCGCTAGATGACTGAATCAAAACAACATCGAGGCCTCTCATCTGTTTATGACACATCAAATATCTACCCATGTTCTACCCAACATATTAGTAGATAAAAATATTTATTTTTATACATAGTTTAAAACCATTATAGCATGTTCAATGAATACATATTCCACATAACAGATGAGGCACAAACACATAACACGTATTTCATAGAGAATAAATCAGATCTATGAGATAGAAGAAAGTGAATATACATTTACACATATAATCAACAAAATATACACGTAACACGTATTTTGTATAAAATACTTCATAATAATGTGTTAGAAGAAAGTAACTACACACTAACCAGATCAGAAGATGATCGCACAGCACTACGGCTTGCAGAAGTCGTATACTTCGATAGGTCTGGAAGATCGTCACAAAAATCGGACTCCTCGCGGGCAAAGCTTTGGCTCGGGAATCGCACTTCTCAGGATCTCAGGAGCATAAAACTTCCTTCTTAACTTGGATATGAGATCCGGGGTGTCGGTATGGCTTCGGGGGTTTAAACGCAAAGCTTCGGCACGAAAAAGAGAAGAAATGAGCAAAAATGCCCGGAACCCTCGCATCCCTTTTATAGGAGGCTGAACCTCGCACGTACGCTGGGCATACGAGGCTACACGGGGCGTACTGCATCGGGTCGTCATGGCTTACGTATTTGAAATCACTCGAGTGCGAGGTGCGTCATGCTTCGTTGTATGCGGGGCGGGCTGCCTTACACTGGGCGTAATACGGATAAGTCTGGTGACTCCTCTTCTGTAACGCCCGTAGATCAGAGCTAGTCAATTTAGAGACGATAGGCGTCAAAAATGAATTTTTGATGAAAGATTATTTAGAATGAATAATCTTAACTAAGTTGTAGTATATGTTACAAGGATTCCGTACATATAAAGAACGCCGAAATCCGAGTTATAACGAAGAAGTTATGACCTGTCGAAGTTTCGCGACAGAACCGGCACAACACAGCGCCACGTAAAAAGTGAATTTACATTAGAGCGATATTTAGCCTTAGCAATCTAAATGAAAGAATACGTTAAACCGTGAGCGTGCATAAAAAGAACGTCCAAATCTGACTTCGTATGAGGAAGTTATGATATTTCTAAGTTTCGACTTAGCAGTATGCAGCCCGAAAGCTCGATTTGAGACTGAGCGGTTTTTAGCCAAAACAATCTAAATGAGAATTGAAGATCTCGTTAATTGTAGTAAAACGATAAAAAGATAGGCGAAAACGGACGTCGGATGAAGAAGTTATGATTTTATATCGGAGTTTTCCTATCCCGGCCTACTAAAAATAAATAATAAAAATAAATTCAAAATTAGCCGACGGAGTCTAAACGAAAGTTGTAGATAGTAGTCTCACCTACGCGTGGATATAAAGAACGTAGAAAACGGAGTTCGTATGAGGAAGATATGAATTTTTGAAGTTTATTAAATATTTTCGAAATTAAAATTAAATATAAATTTTCGATATTATCCAAGGGAGGAGTCACCGGGCTTATCCAGGTTACGCCCCGCGTAACCTAAGAGTACGCCCCGCGTAAATCGCAGATCCAGACCCTATAAAAGGGAGTCGAGTGCAGCCGATTCAATTGCTCATTTCTCTTCTTTCTCTCGTGTTTTTGCATCGTTTTTCGTGCTAGAATTATCCCGAAGCCCCGGTATCATTCCCGAGTGCCGAAGCAAGTCCCGAGGCCCCGAAGATCCCGGGAAGTGTGATTCCCGAGCCGAAGCTCTGCCCGCGAGAAGTTCGATTTTTGTGAAGATCTTCCAGATCTACCGAAGAATACTACTTCTACAAGTCGTAGTGCTGTCCGATCATCTTCTGATCAAGTGAGTGTATACTACCTTTCATAAACACGATAATAATACAAGTATGGTTTGAGTGTATTAAGTATATTGTTGTTTATATGCGTGAGTGTGTGGTCACTTTCTTCTAACACATAAATATTAAGTGTTTGTTATGAAATACATGCTATGTGTTTATATATTATTTGTCTATTTGAGATGGGCATGGAAATTGGTGTTTTATATAGGTGTTAAATGATTTAAACTGTGTAAGTATTTATATCTATGAAAATGTTGGGTAGAACATGGGTAGATGGGATAGTTGGTGACTATGGAGTTAGCGCCTATTGTATAAACCTTGGTGACTATGGAGTTAGCGCATATTGTATAAACCTTGGCGACGATGTGACTTCGTGCCTATTTGATGAACCTTGGTGACTATGGAGTTAGCGCCTATAGTATAAACCTTGGCGACGATGTGACTTCGTGCCTATTTGATGAACCTTAGCGACTATGGAGTTAGCGCTTGTTGAGTAAACGTTGGCGACTATGGAGTTAGCGCTTGTTGAGTAAACCTTGGCGACTATGGAGTTAGCGCTTGTTGAGTAAACCTTGGCGACTATGGAGTTAGCGCTTGTTGAGTAAACCTTGGCGACTATGGAGTTAGCGCTTGTTGAGTAAACCTTGGCGACTATGGAGTTAGCCCTTGTTGAGTAAACCTTGGCGACTATGGAGTTAGCGCTTGTTGAGTAAGCCTTGGCGACTATGGAGTTAGCGCTTGTTAAGTGAACGTTGGTGACTATGGAGTTAGCACCTGATAACTATGGATTTAGTACTTGATCACAGATAACATGCCACAACATATCTGATCACAGAACAACCATGCATTTCAGGTCTACTGTGTGACTGGTCTGCCGCACCGGCCTACAGTCCACCTGGTCCACCCTCTGAATCTAGCCATAAATCTCGAGTCTACAGTGTGATTGGTCCGCCTGCACCGGGCCTTCAATCCACCTAGTCCACTCTCCGAATCTAACCACATACATCAAGTCTGCAGTGTGATTGGTCCGCCCGCACCGGGCCTTCAATCCACCTGGTCCACTCTCTGAGTCTACAGTATGACTGGTCCGCCCGCACCGGGCCTTCAGTCGGCCTGATCCACTCTCCGAGCCTCGGCACGTCTGGTCCGCCCTCTTGGGGCCTACGCCTATCCGGAATGCTCGTTGGGCCTTCGGAACAACCGGTCCGCCCTGGGTATCTTGGCCTACAGCACAAAGCAGGACCCACCTCAACCCAACTCCAGTCCAAACAACCATGTGCACATATACATACAATCATATAGCAATTCACAGTCAACAAGCAGGTCAAACAGATCACATAACATATCATCATCCTAACCAGGATACCGACCTAACAGGTCACTAGCATAGCATCTCCCTATCTCTCAAAATACCGATCTCAATCAGGTCTCTAACATATACCATCCTAGCTCTCAGGATGCAAACATATCAAATCAATAACATAACAACAACTACCCAGATCTCAATCCGATAAGGGTCGGCCTTGGTGCCTTAGACCCTGTTGATATAGTGAGGATAACTCACCTCGAATCTGTCGGCTGAAAGGATAAGATCCCGCTGCTCCAAACTCCGACACAAACTCCTCCACTGAACACCAAAATACTCAACTCAATAAATACCCTTAATTACCAAAATACCCCTGGAAGACAACTGGTCAACCTTTGGACAAGGTCAAAGTCAACCCCTGACTGACTCTACTCGCCGAGTCAACCCGATGACTCACCGAGTCCCCATACTCAGAACTTCTCTCAATCCGCGACCTAACTCGCCGAGTCACTCCGAGACTCTTCGAGTCCAACAACTCTGAGTCCACTCGCCTACAACTCACCGAGTCATCCCCTGACTCGCCGATTCTCAACTCAACCTGAAAATATTGGGACTCTTCGACAAGACTCGCCGAGTCCAAGAACAAACTCGCCGAGTCTAAGGCTATCTTCAACCTACCCGTCGAGTTGTTCATACAACTCGCCGAGTTCCAGGCCATCTTCACGCAACTCGTCGAGTCCACCCATGTGACTCGTCGAGTACCACCGGTCTGAATCCATACAGGAGCACTCCAAGCCATGCAATTGATCCGAAACATAGATATAGCCTCCTACACCCCATCCATCACGTAAAGTGGCAAACTTTACGTGAATCCAAGGAGATCTAGACCTTTAACACTTAGGGCTAGGGTTTGGGACATGATAGCTTCACTACACACTTGAACACAGGGACTTTCAGGCATTCCAACCCTTCTCCACTCCAAATCTGAGGTAGCAACCTCAGATCTAACCTTTAAACCCCAAAACCCCAAAAGATATGATTCCTAACACCCCCAAAATGAAGAATCTAGACAATAATAGCTCAACAATGGAATGATACCTCAAAAAGGAAGCCCAAGAGAAGATTAACCCGAATCCTTGCAAAGCCCTTTGATCTAAGCCTCTTCCTCTTCAAGATCTCTTCAACAACCACCTCTCCAAGCTCCAATTTGCTCAACAAAGGGGTCTCTCCACGAAATTAGGGTTTCTGGGACTCAAGGGGTGATAAGGAGGCTGGGGAGGAAACATAATGTTCTTTATATAGGGCTCAACCCCGAGAATTAGGGTTTTCTCCATTCAGCGCCTACTCGCCGAGTCCGTCTTACTGACTCGCCGAGTCGGCTACTTAACACACGACCAAGTCGCGACTCTACTCGCCGAGTCCACCCATGGACTCGCCGAGTCGCTCTTTCCCAATTCACTCTTTAGCCCTTCAACTCTACTCTTTATATTTCGGGATGTTACAATTCTCCCCCACTTAAATTAGGCTTCGTCCTCGAAGCCTACGGCAACTCAACTCCAAGATACTCCCATGACGCACCACCTGGCCCTAACCGGACCAAGTTCCTCAAGGCATAACCATTGGAACTCGAACTCATTTCCTCTTCGGTGTCCTGACCACCGTCTCAAACCGAGCACCGACTGTACCCTCTGATAATCACACTCAACAATCGAGAATTACCCAATATGCATCACTGCACCAAATCACAACCATCACTCGACCCATATGAGCTAGAAAACCATGAACCATCGGATCCCCGATCCGAATCCCACTCTATCCATTCCATGCCCACGAAAAGACCCATTCCTCAATCTCAGAGCAACTCCCACGAGTTCTCTTCTTGCAATCACATACACATGCTGAACTAGCTCTAGCACCCTCAGGTTGGGAAAACCCAATACACTGATGATATCCTCAAACATCCCCCAGGATGAACCACTAATACATACACAACTCCTTGATCAGAATCAAGCTGGGAGTCCCAGACTCCATCCCTGCATCCATCATGAGACTCTTGGCTCTACACCCGCAGAATCCATTCTGCGTCCTCAGCAGACATCCCATCATGATGTCATCCCATACCACCACCGCAATCACGCTACTCAACGACCACCGTCGGACCTCTCCGATCGCAACTCTACACTGTCGCTTTCACTTCCGTGAATTTACTCTTCCTCTCGGAGCTACACTCCTCTCTCTCTTTCCTTACCAAGGAAATCCACTTGGCCGCCTTGTCGCCACGACAAGTGCCACGGTGCTCACCCAACACTGCACCACCCCTTTATAGCATAAACGCTATCCAAGCAACTCACATGCCTTGACTCTAGTCACAGGGACTCTCAAGCCCATGCACTATCTCAACTAATCAAGATTACTACCCGGGGCCAGACCTGCTAATGCAATCACGCTACAACATACACAATACATATCCTCGAACCGATCCAACAATACCTGCAGAGTCTTCAGCATGACTGGACCGCCTCACCAGGCCTTCAGCCAATCTGGACCACTCTCAGAACCTTCAGCCAATCTGGACCGCTCTCAGCGCCTTCAGTTAGGCTAGACCGTTCTCCGAGCCTTCGGCCTGACTGGTACACCTACCGGCCTTCAGTCTATCCGGACCGCTCAACTAGCACTCGTCATTCCGAGCTATCACTCCCGGAAATCCTCCTATGCGTACTGTTCTAGCCCTTTAAGGGTTCCGAACTCTGTCTCAATCACAAATGCTCGATCCCGGCCTGTTCCCAGGCCCTCCACAATCAAGTGCCCAAGGTCTGCATCCCGCCCCACATGCCCGGCACTTGCTCCTATCAGCCTATACTCTGGGCTGACAGAACACTGCTGAATCCCAACAGTTAATCACCCTTAAATACTCATCGATCTCCCGGAGAATTCTCCAATTCTCCCCCCACTTGTAGCACTGATTAACAACCATCGGTCGCCATCACCGACCTCCTAGAACAACTCTGCACAAAGAAAACACTTACACACGGACTACTTCCCACAAGCATAAACAACCTTAACAAGATCCCACATCAACACTGATAACCCGCTCGAAAGAAATTCAACCTGCATCTAACCATTCCTCAAAAAGCAGATGCTACCCGGCCTTCAACCCAATGTCAGGTTTCCACTAATAACCCTCATGGATGATAACCAACGAAATTCCCAAAACAATAACCCATAACTAACCAAAAACGACGAATACCGCATCGAAAACCACACAAAGATACGAGCACAAAAACAATATACCACAATAATCACAAGATAACAAGATATCAAGGAAGAAACATACCCGCAGCTGCATCCGGCACTGCTCTGACCTCCTCTGCTGAAAGCTGGAAAGCACGACCCTGAGCCCTTGGGGGCTCCGCACCACCCTGACCTCCACCCGTGATCCTCAAAGTGGCCGGCGCTGGTGCCTGCACCGGTCCTGCAGCAAGCTGTGGACAATTAACCCTCAAATGTCCAACCTGATGACAATGATAACAAATCCTCAAATCCCGAACCGGCGCTGACTGCCGACAATCCCTCGCATAGTGCCCCTCCTTTCCGCACTTGCGGCATGCACCACCGGACCTACAAACTCCGGTGTGACCCCTCCCACACTTCCCACAAGTGTGGCTGCTCAGATCCCCTACTCTAACATAAACGGTCTTGGACCGTTTCGGCGCCGGCTGTGACTGCACCGGAGCCTGCCTCAGCTCACGCAACTGCAACTCAATCTCTAACTCACGCCGCCTAGCGGCCTCCTGCAACTCCAACAAGGTCTCGCACCTCTGCATAGACACAAACTGTCTGATGTCCCTCTTGAGCATGCTCAGATATCGTGACATCTGAGCCTGCTCCGAAGCGAACTCTGGGCAGAACATCGCCCACTCAGTGAACATCCTGGTGATTTCAGTCACCGACTCCGAATCCTGCTTCAGCTCAAGGAACTCCTGAGCCAATCTCTCCCTCTAAACTTGCGGAACATAACGAGTGTTGAACATCTCCCTGAACTGATCCCATGAAACCGCAACCCTCTGCGCATCTGAATATGACCCCGTGGTCAATCTCCACCAATCCTTCGCCCCAAGCCTCAACAGGTTCAGAGCACACCTCACCCTATGATCAGCAGGGCATGAACACGTGAAGAAACACCCCTCCACGTCTGATAACCATCTCATAGCGACGATCGGGTCCTGAACTCCATCGAAGGTGGGAGGCTTCGTATTATCGAAGTCCCGATACTGAAAGCCCCGACCAGCTCCTCCCCCTGCCGCCGCTATAGCCGATGTGGCCGCCGCGGCATCCGTCTCTGCAAGAGCCGCATAACGCTCATCAAATTACTCAACCATGGCGGTCTTGATCGACCCAAACAGCTCCGGCAACTCAGCCCGGAACAACTCAGCAATCTCATCACGCAGGATCTCACGAATCCTCGCATCCAACTCGCACGTGCTCATCTGACCGATAACCTCGGGCGGTACTGACCTGCCCGGAACTCCCTCTCCTGCTTCTGATCCTGATCCGGATCCACTCTCATCATGCCTCGGAATCTCCATACTGAAAAACACCACACAAAATCTCAGACTCTTCCCACTAACCTTGGATCCAACTCTCTCAACCCAACCCTAGAGATCATGGTTTCCCTGATACTCGTATGGGTCCTGTGCTTTCAGTAGTACGGGCCCATACTACCTTCCACACCTACCCATATTTGTATGAAGTACTACCACAACACCCTAGTGAAAACATGCATAATAACTCTCAAGCCTCACCACTAGAGGAACTCTGAAAATCTCCCACAAGGAAACCATAGGCTACAGGCATCACAAATTAGGCAACATTATCATGAAATCCTGAAGATCCCTAGCCTATCACTAGCATGCTGTTCTACCAAAGCTCAAAACACATAACATGCATGGTATTTTGGGGTTACTTACTGGCTCCGTCTGATCGTACCTCCGCGTCCTTCTTTACTCATTTTGAAAACCATTTTAAATACTCTTTTGAAAACTCTCCTCGATTTGAGACTGGAGTCACACGAATATTCCTCCAATTCACTCAAACCAAGGCTCTGATACCAACTTGTAACGACCGAAAAATACAACCAATTTTAAATTTTTCAAAAACAACTCGATTCCATTAAATCATTACAAAAAGGTTTTCAATACAAAACATTTAGCGTATTCCCAGAATCACATTACTACAAAATCATGAGGAGCGGTACGATCACGCCTTCGCCTTGCCACGGTCTCCTGAAGAACCTGAAAAACATAAAACCACAACTGTAAGCCCGAAAGCTTAGTGAGATATCCCCAAAATACCAACCACTTATACCATACACGCATAACATGCCACAACATATCTGATCACAGAACAGCCATGCATTTCGGTTCTACTGTGTGACTGGTCCGCCGCACCGGCCTACAGTCCACCTGGTCCACCCTCTGAATCTAGCCATAAATCTCGAGTCTACAGTGTGATTGGTCCGCCCGCACCGGGCCTTCAATCCACCTGGTCCACTCTCCGAATCTAACCACATACATCGAGTCTGCAGTGTGATTGGTCCGCCCGCACCGGGCCTTCAATCCACCTGGTCCACTCTCTGAGTCTACAGTATGAGTGGTCCGCCCGCACCGGGCCTTCAATCGGCCTGATCCACTCTCCGAGCCTCGGCACGTCTGGTCCGCCCTCTTGGGGGCTACAGCCTATCCGGAACGCTCGCTGGGCCTTCGGAACAACCGGTCCGCCCTGGGTATCTTGGCCTACAGCACAAAGCAGGACCCGCCTCAACCCAACTCCAGTCCAAAAAACCATGTGCACATATACATACAATCATATAGCAATTCACAGTCAACAAGCAGGTCAAACAGATCACATAACATATCATCATCCTAACCAGGATACCGACTTAACAGGTCACTAGCATAGCATCTCCCTATCTCTCAAAATACCGATCTCAATCAGGTCTCTAACATATACCATCCTAGCTCTCAGGATGCAAACATATCAAATCAATAACATAACAACAACTACCCAGATCTCAATCCGATAAGGGTCGGCCTTGGTGCCTTAGACCCTGTTGATATAGTGAGGATAACTCACCTCGAATCTGTCGGCTGAAAAGATAAGATCCCGCTGCTCCAAACTCCGACACGAACTCCTCCACTGAACACCAAAATACTCAACTCAATAAATACCCTTAATTACCAAAATACCCCTGGAAGACAACTGGTCAACCTTTGGACAAGGTCAAAGTCAACCCCTGACTGACTCTACTCGCCGAGTCAACCCGATGACTCGCCGAGTCCCCATACTCATAACTTCTCTCAATCCGCGACCTAACTAGCCGAGTCACCCCAAGACTCGTCGAGTCCAACAACTCTGAGTCCACTCGCCTACAACTCACCGAGTCATCCCTTGACTCGCCGATTCTCGACTCAACCTGAAAATATTGGGACTCTTCGACAAGACTCGTCGAGTCCAAGAACATACTCACCGAGACTAAGGCCATCTTCAACCTACTCGCCAAGTTCCAGGCCATCTTCACGCAACTCGTCGAGTCCACCCATGTGACTCGTCGAGTACCACCGGTCTGAATCCATACAGGAGCACTCCAAGCCATGCAATTGATCCAAAACATAGATCTAGCCTCCTACACCCCATCCATCACGTAAAGTGGCAAACTTTATGTGAATCCAAGGAGATCTAGACCTTTAACACTTAGGGCTAGGGTTTGGGACATGATAGCTTCACTACACACTTGAACACAGGGACTTTCAGGCATTCCAACCCTTCTCCACTCCAGATCTGAGGTAGCAACCTCAGATCTAACCTTTAAACTCCAAAACCCCAAAAGATATGATTCCTAACACCCCCAAAATGAAGAATCTAGACAATAATAGCTCAACAATGGAATGATACCTCAAAAAGGAAGCCCAAGAGAAGATTAACCCGAATCCTTGCAAAGCCCTTTGATCCAAGCCTCTTCCTCTTCAAGATCTCTTCAACAACCACCTCTCCAAGCTCCAATTTGCTCAACAAAGGGGTCTCTCCACGAAATTAGGGTTTCTGGGACTCAAGGGGTGATAAGGAGGCTGGGGAGGAAACATAATGTTCTTTATATAGGGCTCAACCCCGAGAATTAGGGTTTTCTCCATTCAGCGCCTACTCGCCGAGTCCATCTTACTGACTCGCCGAGTCGGCTACTTAACACGCGACCAAGTCGCGACTCTACTCGTTGAGTCCACCCATGGACTCGCCGAGTCGCTCTTTCCCAATTCACTCTTTAGCCCTTCAACTCTACTCTTTATATTTTGGGATGTTACAACTTTCATCACCAATCGAGTTGGAATAGAGTTGATAATTGAAGATTGAGCAGTGAAGAAGTCCTAGTTGAGTCTAGGGAAATTGTTTATGATTTCTTGGACACATTCGTATGTGTTAAATTGTTTTGTGATTTTCTTGTATGGTGACTTGGTGGACTGCGGGACAATACTTGGGACGAGTATAAGTAGGTGTGAAAGGTAGTGGATGCATATACTACCGGAAGCACAGGACTCGCACTTGGATCAGGGAAAGTCACAAGGTTACCAAGAAGCTAGTGATTGATTCTATTTTATTCTGGTATGTCATTACCATTGTTTCGGTAATGACTAGTAAGATGGTTCTTGTTCCGACCCTAGTGGTCATATTTAAATTTGAGTTCGACTACGAGGAGTATGCTACGTGGTCTAGAGGACCAAGTTAGATGTAACATCTGACTTAAGTCATAAGGTTGAAGTTAATGCGATTGATAGTGTCACGCTCGTTGTTAAAAGAAGTTTGTAGGTAGAAATGCTACATGCTGAAATGTGATTATATCACATTAGAATATGAAGGAAGGTATATTCCATTTTGGAATTTAACTCTAAGAGACCTGAGTCTAAGCATTGCATCATTCGATGAGAGGTCAGTAGAGCACGACCCATCGGTTTGTTACAATAGATAAAGAAAAGTATTTATCCTGAGAAGAAGAAGGAGTCCATAATATCGACTTATTTGGTAACTCGAGGGTTATGATTGAAAGTACAACATAGTACGACAAGCAGATGCAAGATTGGGCATCGTCTGCGGTCAAGAAAGCCATAGGGTTAAATACTCTTTCGAGGAAACATAGAATTTAAGGTTATTACCAAGGATGAATAAATAACATGTGGAATCATTATGCAAGTTCTATTTTCGTTGATGATTCCGGGACGTAATCATCCTAAGGGGGAGATAATTGTAACGCCCGTAGATCAGGGCTAGTCAATTTAGAGACGATAAGCGTCAAAAATGAATTTTTGATGAAAGATTATTTATATTGAAAAATCTTAACTAAGTTGTATTATATGTTACAAGGATTCCGTACATATAAAGAACGCCGAAATCCGAGTTATAACGAAGAAGTTATGACCTGTCAAAGTTTCGCGACAGAACCGGCACGACACAGCGCGACGTAAAAAGTGAATTTACGTTAGAGCGATATTTAGCCTTAGCAATCTAAATGAAAGTCATAGAATACGTTAAACCGTGAGTGTGCATAAAAAGAACGTCCAAATCTGACTTCGTATGAGGAAGTTATGATTTTTCTAAGTTTCGACTTAGCGATATGCAGCCCGAATGCTCGATTTGAGACCGAGCAGTTTTTAGCCAAAACAATCTAAATGAGAATTGAAGATCTCGTTAATTGTAGTAAAACGATAAAAAGATAGGCGAAAACGGACGTCGGATGAAGAAGTTATGATTTTATAACGGAGTTTTCCTGTCCCGGCCTACTAAAAATAAATAATAAAAATAAAGTCAAAATTAGCCGATGGAGTCTAAACGAAAGTTGTAGATAGTAGTCTCACCTACGCGTGCATATAAAGAACGTCGAAAACGGAGTTTGTATGAGGAAGATATGAATTTTTGAAGTTTATTAAATATTTTCGAAATTAAATTTAAATATAAATTTTCGATATTATCCAAGGGAGGAGTCACCGGGCTTATCCAGGTTACGCCCCGCGTAACCTAAGAGTACGCCCCGCGTAAATCGCAGATCCAGACCCTATAAAAGGGAGTCGAGTGCAGCCGATTCAATTGCTCATTTCTCTTCTTTCTCTCGTGTTTTTGCATCGTTTTTCGTGCAAGAATTATCCCGAAGCCCCGGTATCATTCCCGAGCCCCGAAGCAAGTCCCGAGGCCCCAAAGATGCCGGGAAGTGTGATTCCCGAGCCGAAGCTCTGCCCGCGAGAAGTTCGATTTTTGTGAAGATCTTCCAGATCTACCGAAGAATACTACTTCTACAAGTCGTAGTGCTGTCCGATCATCTTCTGATCAAGTGAGTGTATACTACCTTTCATAAACACGATAATAATACAAGTATGGTTTGAGTGTATTAAGTATATTGTTGTTTATATGCGTGAGTGTGTGGTCACTTTCTTCTAACACATAAATATTAAGTGTTTGCTATGAAATACGTGCTATGTGTTTATATATTATTTGTCTATTTGAGATGGGCATGGAAATTGGTGTTTTATACAGGTGTTAAATGATTTAAACTGTATAAGCATTTATATCTACGAAAATGTTGGGTAGAACATGGGTAGATGGGATAGTTGGTGACTATGGAGTTAGCGCCTATTGTATCAACCTTGGTGACTATGGAGTTAGCGCCTATTGTATAAACCTTGGCGACGATGTGACTTCGTGCCTATTTGATGAACCTTGGTGACTATGGAGTTAGCGCCTATTGTATAAACCTTGGCGACGATATGACTTCGTGCCTATTTGATGAACCTTGGCGACTATGGAGTTAGTGCTTGTTGAGTAAACCTTGGCGACTATGGAGTTAGCGCTTGTTGACTAAACCTTGGCGACTATGGAGTTAGCGCTTGTTGAGTAAACCTTGGCGACTATGGAGTTAGCGCTTGTTGAGTAAACCTTGGCGACTATGGAGTTAGCGCTTGTTGAGTAAGCCTTGGCGACTATGGAGTTAGCGCTTGTTGAGTAAGCCTTGGCGACTATGGAGTTAGCGCTTGTTGAGTAAGCCTTGGCGACTATGGAGTTAGCGCTTGTTGAGTAAACCTTGGCGACTATGGAGTTAGCGCTTGTTGAGTAAACCTTGGCGACTATGGAGTTAGCGCTTGTTGAGTAAACCTTGGCGACTATGGAGTTAGCGCTTGTTGAGTAAGCCTTGGCGACTATGGAGTTAGCGCTTGTTGAGTAAGCCTTGGCGACTATGGAGTTAGCGCCTGTTGAGTAAGCCTTGGCGACTATGGAGTTAGCGCCTGTTGAGTAAGCCTTGGCGACTATGGAGTTAGCGCTTGTTGAGTAAGCCTTGGCGACTATGGAGTTAGCGCTTGTTGAGTAAGCCTTGGTGACTATGGAGTTAGCGCTTGTTAAGTGAACCTTGGTGACTATGGAGTTAGCACCTGATAACTACGGATTTAGTACTTGATAAATAAACTTTGGCAGCAATGGAATTTGTGCCAATTCCTTACGAATAAATGAATGAAGGATAGTTGGTTCTTAGGGTAAAACCTTAAGAAGATAATGGGGATGGGTAATTGGGTTGATTGTTTGTTGATTAAATATAATAATTATATTATTGTGGGTTGAAAACCCTATATGCTCACCAGGCTCCCAAGCCTAACCCACTCAGTTTTCTTTTCATTACATGTAATGGCACAAGGGTATAAGTTGGTGGACTTGACGTGAGATTTTGGGATTATAGATCAGTAGTTGTAAATAACTATTGTAAGATCTATTTTATATTGTTTATGCTTTTGGTCTGTAACGAACATGACATCCCGAGGTTTTATTATTTAATGAAAATACATTCTTTTCGAGAAGTGTTTTGATAAATCGTTATCATATTTTATTTTGGGAACAAATTCCGCAACCGTTTTCTTTAAACAATCACTCTGATTTATAAAACAAAGCATAAACAAATCGGTCTTTTCTGGCCGTGAAATTGGGGATGTCACATCTTCGGATAATATCGAGTATAATAATTAAATTTAAATATTAATTATTTAATAAACTTTGAAAATTCATATCTTCATCATACGAACTCTGTTTTCGACGTTCTTTATATCCACGCGTAGGTGAGACTACGCTCTACAACTTTCTTTTAGACTCCGTCGGCTAATTTTGAATTTATTTTATTATTTATTTTTAGTAGACCCGAACAGGAAAACTTCGTTATAAATTCATAACTTCTTCGTCCGACATCCGTTCTCGCCTAACTTTTCATCGTTTCGCTACTAACAACGAGATCTTCGATTCTCATTTAGATTGTTTCGGCTAAAAACCACTCGATCTCAAATCGAGTATTCGGGATGCATACTGCCAAGTCGAAACTTTAGAAATCATAACTTCCTCATACGAAGTCAGATTTGGGCGTTCTATATATATTCGGAAACCTCGTTTCGGCCACTACAATTTTATGTAAAGATATCGGGCTTATCTCACACTTTCTTTTGACCCTTATTTTTATCCTTTATTAATTATATCTTTATAATTAAGTAACAAGCACACAAATACACATATTACTCAAATATTTCATCATTAATACTTCAATAAGAGTTACAAGGGTTAACCTAGACTATTACATCAACGAAAATGTCTAGCCTGGAAACGTGGGCGTTATAATTCTCTCCCCCTTAGGATGATTCCGTCCCCGGAATCACACATTAGCAAACAAATGCGGATAGCGACTCAACATGTCACTCTCCGTTTCCCAAGTGAGATTTGGCCCATTCGAATGTTTCCAACGGACAAGCACTAATTCAACCATCTTGCATCGAAGCTTCTTAGTCTTTCGGTCAACAATTGCCTTTGGTTGTTCAATTAACCTCTTCTTTTCATCAATTCTCAATTTAGAAATTGGAATTATATCATGAACTTCTCCCATGAACTTCCTCAAATAACACACATGAAAAGTGTTATGAATACCACTCAGTTCTTCTAGTAGATCAAGCTTGTAAGCTTGGTTCCCAATCCTCTGAAGAACTTTAAACGGTCCAATAAACCTCGGACTTAATTTTCCCCTTTTACCAAACCTTATAAGTCCCTTCCACGGAGAGACTTTAAGTAAAACCGAATCTCCAACTTCAAAAGTCATCGGTCTTCGCTTCTTGTCAGCATAGCTCTTTTGATGATCCTGAGCTGCTAACATTCTTTCTCTAATTATTTTCAACTTTTCAGCAGTTTGATGGACCATCTTGGGACCCATAAACTGCTTTTCCCCAGCCTCAAGCCAACAAGACGGCGTACGACACTTTTGTCCGTACAAAGCTTGATAAGGTGTCGTCTTTATGCTCGAGTGGAAACTATTATTGTAGGAAAATTCTACCAAAGGTAAATGTTTATCCCAATTACCTTGGAATTCTAGGGTATATGCTCTCAGCATATCTTCAAGTGTTTGTATCGTTCTTTCGCTCTGACCATCAGTCTGTGGATGGTATGTTGTACTTAAACACAACTTGGTACCCATTTCCTCTTGTAGATGTTTCCAAAACCTTGAGGTGAAACGGCTGTCACGATCAGACACAATCGTTAACGGGACACCGTGAAGCCTCACAATTTCCTTCACATAAGAATTCGCAAGATTATCCATAGACCATTTCTCCTTGGCTGCTATGAAATGCGCACTCTTAGTGACTCGATCAACGACCACCCAAATCATGTCGTGACCACTTTTTGTTCTGGGTAGTTTAGTGACAAAATCCATTGCAATGTCTTCCCATTTACCCATAGGCATAGGTAAAGGTTCTAAACTCCCATATGGTTTCTGATGTTGTGTCTTGACTCTCGCACAAGTCACACACTCGGCCACATACTTTGCAACATCAAGTTTCATCGTTGGCCACCAGTAGTAGGGTTTCATGTCCCTATACATTTTAGTGCTGCCAGGATGAATTGAGTACATGGTTTTGTGAGCTTCTTCCATCAGAAGATCTCTTATTCCTCCTGACTTAGGTACCCAAATACGATCTTGGAATACCTTCAGTCCATGACCGTTTGTACCAAACACTAACGTTTTGCCCAAACATTCCTCCTTCCGGTCATTCTTTTCAAAAGCTTCTTCTTGAGCTTTCTTTATACTCTCCACTATTGTTGAGACAACTTCTATTCTCAACGCTCTTGGCCTCTTCCTTTCAAGATTGACTTTCCGACTGAGAGCATCAGCGACAACATTAGCTTTACCGGGATGGTAAAGTATCTCACAGTCGTAGTCCTTGAGTAACTCTAGCCAGCGTCGTTGCCTCATATTTAACTCTTTCGGATTAAAGAGATATTGGAGACTCTTATGATCAATGAAAAGTTTGCACTTCGAGCCATAGAGGTAATGCCTCCATATTTTTAGAGCGAAAACTACCGCTGCCAACTCCAAATCATGAGTCGGGTAATTCTTTTCATGCTCCTTCAGCTATCGAGACGGATATGCTATCACCTTTTCTCTTTGGGTCAAAACACAACCCAATCCAACCCTAGACGCATCGCTATAAACAGCGAAGTCTTCAACTCCATCGGGTAAAGAAAGTACCGGTGCCTCACATAGCCTCTTCTTTAGCAACTCGAAAGCTTCTATGTGCTTATCATTCCAAGCATAAACAGCTCCTTTGTGGGTCAAAGTTGTTAATGGACTAGCGATCGAAGAAAATCCTTGGATAAACCTTCGGTAGTATCCGGATAATCCTAAAAAGCTTCGGATCTCCGTGGGACTTTTCGGCTGTTCCCACCTCATTACAGCTTCGATTTTTGTTGGATCAACCATTATCCCTTCTTGGTTGACCACATGACCCAAGAATTGGACTTCTCGAATCCAAAAATCACATTTGGAGAACTTCGCATACAGCTTCTCCTTCTTCAAGACTTCCAACACTTCTCGCAAGTGTCTGTCATGCTCCTCTTGGCTTTTTGAGTAAATCAGAATGTCATCTATGAACACTATCACAGATTTATCTAGAAACGGATTACAAACCCTATTCATCAAATCCATGAATGTTGTTGGATCATTGGTTAGTCCAAACGACATAACCAAGAACTCGTAGTGTCCATATCTAGTTCTGAATGCAGTCTTCTTGATATCTTGTTCTCTTACTTTTAGCTGATGATATCCTGACCTTGGGTTGAGATTTGAAAAATAACTTGAACCTTGAAGTTGATCGAACAGGTCATCAATCCTCGGCAACGGATATCTATTCTTTATTGTTGCCTTGTTCAGCTCTCTATAATCAATGCGCATTCTCATACTTCCATCTTTCTTCTTTACGAATAACACCGGAGCTCCCCAGGGTGATGAACTAGGTCTAATGAAACCTTTGTCCAATAACTCCTGAAGTTGCATCATCATCTCCTTCATCTCCGTCGGTGCTAATCGGTAAGGTGCTTTTGCAATTGGCGTGGTTCCTGGTAACAAGTCTATTCTGAACTCCAATTGTCTATCAGGTGGTAATCCAGGAAGATCTTCGGGAAATACTTTCGGATAATCACACACCACTGGAATATTGTGCATCACCTTCTTTTCCTTCTTAGCATCAATCACGAATGCTAAGTATGATGTGCACCCCTTGGTCAAACACTTTCTGGCTTTCATTAGGGAAATGATTCCAGAATTTACTCGGCGTTTGTCCCCATACACCATAAATGACTCTTTCCCAGGCGGTTTTACTTTTACTATCTTTTTCCTGCATAATATTTCGGCGTCATTGGCGCTAAGCCAATCCATTCCCAAAACGATGTCGAAACCATTAAGTTCGATAGGCAATAATTCCTCATGAAACTTATTCCTATTCAAGTCGATTAAGATGTTTTTCATACGATGTCTAACAGGTACAAACTTGCCACTAGCAACTTCGACTAATAAAGCATTATCTAGTCTACCAACAGGCAAAGCTAGTTTTCTACCAAACTCATGCGAAATAAAGGAGTAGTTGGCTCCAGAATCAAACAAAATTTGAGCAGGTAGTTCGTTAACAAGAAAGGTACCTGAAGCGACATCAGCTTCATCTTTCGCAGCCTCAAGTGTCATCTGGAAGGCTCTTGCCTTCAGCTTTGGTGGAATGTTGGGCTTCGCTGTCTCCTTCTTCTTCAGACAGTCTTTCAAAATGTGCCCCTCTTCATTACAACCAAAACACATCCTTTTGTTGGACGGACACTCATTAGCAAAATGTCCAATTTTTCCACACTTATAGCAGGTTACTTCCTCACTACATTTTCCAAAATGCTTTTTCTTGCACTTCTCACACCATTTTGCTTCGCCTCCTTTTCCTCCAAACTTTTTCGAATCAGACTTTGAAAATTTTCTTTTCTTGTTGGAACCTGAAGGTCCTTCAAATTTTCTCTTTTCGCCAACTTCAACCTTGTCGGCGGTTCTTCCCTTGATCATGTTCTCAACAGACTTGGCAGCCCAGATAGCTGCCTCCAGAGTAGGCGCCTGACGAGCTGGCACTTCGTACTCCCATGGGAGTCCCTTTGCGTACCGGTCAACCCTTGTCAGCTCATTTGGAACGATGCACAAAGCAAACTCCATCTTTTCTATAAAGTTATTGTTGGGTTTTGAGCATTCTAACACTCCTAAGTGTACATGCAACCCTAAATACCTTGGATCTATGTTTTCTCTATTATACATACAAATATGAACATCCAATGTATTATCCTAATCTAGCATATAAAATAATGAATATAACAAGATAGAATACATACCTCTTTCATGTAGAAAGTCTCCATGAAGCTTGAGTGCCAAGTGCCCCAAGTGTGACACCTTAAATGGTTCACACAACACCAAATACACTTGGAATAACTTTAGAGAATTCTACACTTCATGAAAATCGGCTAGCCCTTTCTAGAATGATACTAGTGGCCGATTTTGTCAAGAATAAGATCTTTATATAGTGTTACAATTAGGGTAAACCCTAATTGTCATGACTTTCCATTTCCTTGGATCCATGGGTTCAAATACACAATGGAGCATCCATGGACCATCCTATGGGTTTTAGCCCAACTTGATTATCCATGGAGCATTAGCCCACTATACAAGTATGGATGATTTACACAGTCAACTCATATATTTAATTAGTCTTCTTTTGATCACTTAATTAATTCTAGATTAATTCTTGATCAATACTAATTAAATAATCTTATTATTCTTATTATTAATATACTAGAACTTATAATATATTAATAACCATAAGTGTCTTATTTCTCTCATTATAGTCTATCCAAATGCATGATGCCATGCAACCCAAATGGACCATGCCGGGTCGGGTCAAGTCTTACCAATTATAGTTATGGACTTAGACATTAATCCAATAGTTATTAGTGTATTCATCAACTGACATGCTGCCTTTCATCAATGTCACAAACTTGTTCTCTAACTCCAACAGATTTTGGGCCGAACAGAACTTCTGCTTGAACTTATACTAGAACTTATAATATATTAATAACCATAAGTGTTATTAATATACTAGAACTTATAATATATTAATAACCATAAGTGTCTTATTTCTCTCATTATAGTCTATCCAAATGCATGATGCCATGCAACCCAAATGGACCATGCCGGGTCGGGTCAAGTCTTACCAATTATAGTTATGGACTTAGACATTAATCCAATAGTTATTAGTGTATTCATCAACTGACATGCTGCCTTTCGTCAATGTCAGAAACTTGTTCTCTAACTCCAACAGATTTTGGGCCGAACAGAACTTCTGCTTGGACTGCACCAAGAACTCTGCCCATGTCAGTTGCAGTGGCTCATTAGGGCTTAAAGTCTTCCCTAGAGTGTTCCACCAAAGAACGGCTCCACCTCGGAACTGACGCACTGCATAGATAGTCTGCAACTTGCCTCTGCAACCACAACTCATGAAGGCTAACTCCATTTCTGAGATCCAATCCATAACTCCAATCGGATCCTCCTTTCCAGTGAAGGTCGATGGTTTGCAAGTCAGAAAATCCTTATACATGCATCCCATACCATCATTCCATCTTTCCTGGCTGTTTTGCCTAACTATCGGTGGGTTGGCTTGACCAACAGACTCACTGAAGTTTCCACCTTCCAAGTGCCCTTCATTTAATTCGGGCTCTTCCACTTGAATTGACAGTTCTTCACGGTTATGTTGAAGCAACCGCCTAGTCTCCTCCATTTGACGATCCAACATTGTTTGAATCATCATTTGTACACTAGCCATTGTTATCGGCTCAGGTGTTGCTGCTACGACAGGTATTTCCAACTCCACTTCTTGTTCTTGCCATTTTTGATCTACACACCGAATAAGGTGAAATTAGATCCTAATTCACGATACATATTCAAATCATCCTTATCACTCCGAAACATTTACATGTTAGTTCTAATTTCGTCGACGTACGCTTAGAATCCTACACACATAAGGTTTCCAGATCCGGTCGGCAACAGACCATAGATCCGAACAAATAATATCATATATGGCAAACATATAACATTTAGCACATAAAAGTATTCTAGGCAATTTTCCTAAAATAAACTTGTGCTCGTGTCTAAAATATAACAGACACATATCTCAAAATTTCACTTAGCATTTTAAGTTTAAGTCTAGAAATCCTACAAATTCCTAGTTCGCTTAAACTAATGCTCTGATACCAACTGTGACATCCCCAAAATCTCGGCAATAAAAGACCGGTTTCATTTATCCTTTTTAAACATTTTCAGAGTAAATCCTTTTGATTTTAAAAGAGATAAGGAATTTTTTCCCAAAAACAAAACATGATGAAATAGATTTTTATCAAAACATTTCATGAAGAAATATAATTTCATTTCATAATCAATACCCGGGATGTCATGTTCCAATACAGACCACAAAGCATAAACGATAACATTACAAGTCATTCAACAAATATATACATATACAGACTTGTAAACAAAACAACTTGATGATTATTCATCTTATGCCCTCGCACCACTTCCTGTAATACAAAGAAACTGAGTGGGTCAGGCTTGGGAGCCAGGTGAGCATATAGGGTTTTCAACCCACAATAAATAATTATATTTAATTCCACCAACCAACAATAACCCAATTACCTATTCCCGTTATTCTCACTTTACGTCCCTAAAACAACTAACACAAGGGACCTAGTATTAGAATATTTCATCGGGGCGACAACACATGCATTCGGGGGTTTCCCGGCATTATATGTCAAATAAGGCAACCATGGGGGGATGGAGTACAGCGAATCAACACCCAAGTTCATTAACACCTACATGTGGCGGGCCTACTCGTGTTCCACAAAACTGTCTAGAAAAGTCCATGGTCGTCATCTAAACTCCGCTAGATGACTGAATTAAAACAACATCGAGGCCTCTCATCTGTTTATCACACATCAACTATCTACCCATGTTCTACCCAACATATTAGTAGATAAAAATATTTATTTTTATACATAGTTTAAAAACAGTATAGCATGTTCAATCAATACATATTCCACATAACAGATGAGGCACACACACATAACACATATTTCATAGAGAATAAATCTGATCTATGAGATAGAAGAAAGTGAATATACATTCACACATATAATCAACAAAATATACACGTAACACGTATTTTGTATAAAATACTTCATAATAATGTGTTAGAAGAAAATAACTACACACTCACCTGATCAGAAGATGATCGGACAGCACTACGGCTTGCAGAAGTCGTATACTTCGATAGGTCTGGAAGATCGTCACAAAAATCGGACTCCTCGCGGGCAGAGCTTCGGCTTGGGAATCACACTTCTCAGGATCTCGGGAGCATAAAACTTCCTTCTTAACTTGGATATGAGATCCGGGGTGTCGGTATGGCTTCGGGGGTTTAAACGCAGAGCTTCGGCACGAAAAAGAGAAGAAATGAGCAAAAATGCCCGGAACCCTCGCATCCCTTTTATAGGAGGCTGAACCTCGCATGTACGTTGGGCGTACGAGGCTACGCGGGGTGTACTGCCTCGGGTCGTCATGACTTACATATCCGAAATCACTCGAGTGCGAGGTGCGTCATGCTTCGTTGTACGCGGGGCGTACTGCCTTACGCTGGGCGTAATCCGGATAAGTCTGGTGACTCCTCTTCGGATAATACCGGGTATTATAATTAAATTTAAATATTAATTATTTAATAAACTTTGAAAATTCATATCTTCATCATACGAACTCCGTTTTCGACGTTCTTTATATCCACGCGTAGGTGAGACTACGCTCTACAACTTTCTTTTAGACTCCGTCGGCTAATTTTGAATTATTTTTATTATTTATTTTTAGTAGGCCCGGACAGGAAAACTTCGTTATAAATTCATAACTTCTTCGTCCGACGTCCGCTCTCGCCTAACTTTTCATCGTTTCGCTACTAACAATGAGATCTTCGATTCTCGTTTAGATTGTTTCGGCTAAAAACCGCTTGATCTCAAATCGAGTATCCGGGCTGCATACTGCCAAGTCGAAACTTCAGAAAATCATAACTTCCTCATACGAAGTCAGTTGTGACTTAGAATCTGTGATCTTTTCTTTACTTCCTATTCCTTGTTTGGTTGTGGATTTGGAGTTAGGGTTACTTATTCGAAGGTCTATCCTGTTTTGGTGTCATATGACTGGTATGTACTATGCAAGTATTGAAGTAAATGGTAAGGATCATCTTATAATTATCTTAAGTAGTACGTCTATTTCTATAAGATTCTTATACCCCTTTTCTTGCATAGATATCATGGCTGGATTCCATCCCCACAGCGACCCATACTTCCCTAATCAAGGTAACGAAGGATGGCTCGATGCAGAGCCAAAAGAGGATCATCCAATCCCTATGGATGACAACTTCGCAGAGAACTTCTCGAAGGATTCTGACTCCGAATCCGAACTCAATAACCTATCCCCAGTGGCTTAAATCCCTAATGCTAACCCTCATCCAGCATTTCAAGGTCCCACACCTCTGTAGGAAACAAACTTGAACAGATGGAGCCACGAACAGGGTCAACCCTTACCTTACAACGGAGATCGAAGCTTCTATAATCAACGGACAAAGTCCTGCCTATTTTGGTCTGCAGGATTGCTCGTAATGATGAGTAGGGTAGAGCGGCCATCAACCGAATCATAGAAGTTGATGTCGATGCGGGAGCCAATACCGTTCGCATTCGCCATCTGGAGTATGCTTATGAAAGGACTCAGAATCATAATGCAGTCCTGCAAACAGATCTTACTGCAACCCAAGCTAAAGTCAGGGAACTTCGAGCTCAGCACGCAATGTCTGAAAGGCGCATGAGAGACATGAAGCGCCGTCTGTCAAAATCAAGGACTCGTTCTAGTGGTTCTCGTGGTGGATAGAGCCTACTCAACTTTCTCTTTTGGATATAACTTAGTCTATGTAAAAACTCTAGTTTAATTTCCTATCTATGTGAAGACTTTGAATCTGTTAAGTCTTGTTAGGTCGTAGCTCTGTCAAAATTTTCTATCTTGGTCTGATGTAAGGCCTACTTCTAGGTCATTTTTCCCAAACTTGTTACATCTGTAATACCAGTATTATTGAAAGATATCTAATCTCATGGAAATTAATATCCAAATGCTATCATCTTTCTAGTACTAGATCTACATTCAATCATACTATTCAATTGTGTTGTTGGGCTATAGAAAGTTAGTACATGAGTCACTCTCATCATTCTCTCTATTAAATTCTTATCAATATCTTCATCTTTGTGATCGTATAGCTACAAGATGCCTCTGTGTCGATCAACGAGACGCACTACTCCGATAACTCCGAATCAAACTCCAACTCCTCATCCTCCATACAACCCAGCAGTTATCCAAGTTGTTGTGAATGCGGCTGTTACGGCAGCTCTGGCATAATTCACCACTACTGGTACTAGTGGGAGTGGGACTTATGTGCCTCCCACTGTTGTCGATGCTCCAGTACGCGCTAGGGAGTGCTCGTACAAGGACTTGACCAACCCTAGGGCCTTCAATGGAACTGGCGGAATCATTTCCCTCTCGCAATAGCTTGAAAAGACGGAGTCGAACTTTGAGATATGTTCCTGTCCGGAAGGGAGCAAGGTTAAATTTGCCGCCTACACCTTCGTAGACCGAGCATTGACGTGGTGGAATAGCCATGTCAAGTCACTATCTCTTATAGTGGAAAATGCTATCGGCTGGGAAGCTCTTAAGAATCTCATGATCAAAGAACACTGCCCGAGGGGTGAAGTTCAGAAACTTGAACAGGAACTCTGGAGCCTAACCATGAAGGGCTCCGACATAGTCTCCTATACTGCCAGATTCAACGATCTGGTAGCACTAGGTCCGGGAATGGTCCCTTCTGAAGCAAAGAAGAAGGAGAGGTATATCTGGGGGCCGGTGCCTCCATTTTAGGGGAATGTTCTAGCTTCAAACCCCGCTACCTTCGATAGTGCCAAGTGATTGGCACAACGGCTCATTAACCATGGTGTTCGTAGCCCATCAACAACAACAACCCTAGCCATCTCAGAACCCTCCAAAGCCGCTGATAACAAGCGGAAGTTTTGGGATGACAAGAAAAAGAAGAATGATGCACAGAAAGCTGCCAAAAAGCTGCAGGTCATGGCGGTTCATGCTGCAATAGCACCTAACGCTGCTGCTCCGGTAAAGCAGTACGCAGGGAGTTTGCGGAAGTGCAACAAATGCAGCTTCCACCATATTGGAGCCTGTCGGGAAATGCAATGTTCTAACTGCAACAGAAAGGGGCACACTGCCCGTTTCTGCAAATCTCCGGCAAGGCCAATCAACCAAGTCCCTGGTGCTGGTGTGGGCCAGGCTTGCTACGGTTGTGGCGAAGTGGGCCACTACAGAAGGAACTGCCCAAAGGCAGGGAATGTCGGTGGAGTGGGAAGAGTTTTGGCTATAGGCCACGAGGAAGCAGTTGCCGACCCCACAGTGGTCACTGGTATGTTTCTCTTCGATAACTCGTATGTATGCATTTTGTTTGATAGTGGAGCGGAGAAGAGTTTCGTGAACCAAAGATTTGCTCATTTACTTAAGCAAAAATCACGAACACTTAAAGAACCATTCACTTTAGAAACAGCTAACGGAAAGACTGAGAGTACAAGAAGTATATACGTAGGATGTACTCTAACTCTAGATAGCCATTCATTTTCAATCAAATTCATGCCAGTCTCAATTAAATGTTTCGACGTCATTATCGGCATGGATTGGTTGAGCCTGCATCGTGACAACATCATGTGTTATGAAAAGGCTGTTCGCCTTAATCTGCCGTCTGGCGAAACTCTAGTATTCTATAGCGACAAACCCGACACGAACCTTCGTATCATCTCAAGTATTCAAGCCCAGAAGTACCTGCGTAAGGAATATCATGCATTCCTTGCTTACGTTGTCGATACGAGCCAAGAATCGAAAGATCTGAAGAACATTCCAGTAGTATGCGATTTTCCCGAAATCTTTACAGAAGAACTTCCAGGATTACCTCCGCAACGTTAAGTCGAGTTCAGAATCGACTTAGTTCCAGGGGCTACCCCAGTAGCCAAATCGCCCTATCATCTAGCACCGACTGAGATGCAAGAACTATCCGGTCAACTAAACAAACTGCTCACCAAGGGCTTCATTAGACCAAGCTTCTCACCCTGGAGAGCTCCGGTCTTGTTCGTCAAGAAGAAGGACGGATTGTTTCATAGTGCATTGACTATAGAGAACTAAACAATCTTACCTTTAAGAATCGTTACCCTCTGCCTCGGATTGACGATTTGTTTGACCAACTTCAAGGGGAGAATTAGTTTTCAAAGATAGATCTGAGATCCAGGTATCACCAGTTACGAGTGCTTGAGGATGATGTTATGAAGACAGCCTTCTGAACTCGTTATGGACACTACGAGTTCGTAGCAATGCCATTCGGATTGACTAATGCACCCGCAGTATTCATTGACTTAATGAATAGGGTATGTCGTCCTTACTTGGATCAGTTCGTTATTGTCTTCATTGATGACATACTTATCTACTCTCGTAGTAAGGAAGAGCATAGTAAACATCTACGTCAGATCTTGGAAACCTTGCGATTAGAGAAGCTCTACGCAAAGTTCTCTAAATGCGAATTTTGGATCCGAAGATTCGAATTCTTAAGACACGTGGTTAGCGAAGAAGGAATCCACGTGGACCCTTCCAAAATTAAAGCCATTGAGAACTGGTCAGCACCGAAGATGCCTACAGAAATTCGCCAATTTCTTGGCCTCACTGGCTACTATCACAGATTCATACAAAACTTCTCACGAATTGTGAAACCTCTTACGAGTTTGACCCAGAATGGCGTGGCCTTTGACTGGGAAGAGGAGCAAGAGAAAGCGTTCCAAACTCTGAAACGAGCCTTATGCACCGCACCGATACTATCCCTCCGAGAAGGGATAGAAGACTTCGTAGTATATTGTAATGCATCCAGTCAGGGGCTCGGCTGTGTTCTGATGCAACAAGGTAAGGTCATCACCTATGCCTCAAGGCAACTAAAGACGCACGAGGTCAACTACACCACACACGATCTTGAGTTAGGAGCAGTTGTGTTTGCTCTGAAGATCTGGAGACACTACCTGTATGGTACAAAAAGCACTATCTTTACACACCACAAAAGCTTACAACACATATTCGACCAGAAGGAGCTCAACAAGAGACAACGATGGCGGGTCGAGCTACTCAGTGATTACGAATGCGAAATTCGTTATCATCCCGACAAGGCCAACGTAGTAGCTGACGCCCTGAGTCGGAAAGAATACTCTGGTCGTAGATTCAAATCATTAACTATGTCCGTCCATTCGCACTTGTCCACACAAATTAAGGAGGCTCAGCTAGAAGTTTTGAAACCTGAAAATATGGCGAGTGAATCCCTGAGAGGGATGGATAAGAACTTGGAAGTCAAGGGTGGAGGAGCCTTATATTTCATGGATCGGATCTGGACACCGAAACACAGTGGCTTTAGAGACTTGGTCATGACCGAAGCGCACAACACTCGATACTCCGTCTACCCAGGTTCAGATAAGATGTATCTCGATCTTAAAAAGTTATACTGGTGGCCTAACATGAAAGCAGAGATTGCTACCTTCGTGAGTAAATGACTTACTTGCGCCAAGGTTAAGTTCGAATACCAGAAACCATCAGGTTTACTTCAACAACCGGAGATACCTGAATGGAAGTGGGAGCGGATTACGATGGACTTCATAACCAAGTTGCCCAAGACTACGGGTGGTCTCAATACCATTTGGGTGATCATAGACAGGTTAACCAAGTCCGTACACTTCCTGCCTATCAAAGAAATTGACAAGATAGATAAGCTCACTAGAACATACATTAGAGAGATAGTATGACTGCACGGTGTTCCCATATCCATTATCTCTGATAGAGATAGTAGATTCACTTTGAGGTTCTGGTAGTCGCTACAAAGTTCCCTAGGAACTAGGCTTGACATGAGTACAGCCTACCATCCTCAAACCGATGGACAAAGTGAGGGGACTATTCAAACTTTGGAAGATATGTTGCGAGCCTGTGTGATAGACATTGGAAAGACATGGGATAGTCATCTAACCCTTGTCGATTTCTCCTATAATAATAGTTATCACATGAGCATAAAGGCTGCTCTATTTGAAGCCCACTATGGCCGAAAGTGTAGATCCCCTCTGTGTTGGGCTGAGGTGCGTGACACGCAGTTAGCTAAAGGACGAGTTCCTGACAGCACTCTCACAGGTCCGGAGATCATTCGGGAAATGACAGAGAAGATCGTTCAAATCCGTGAACGATTGAAAGCCTATAGAGACCGACAGAAAAGCTACGCAGACAAGAGAAGGAAACCTTTGGAATTCCAGGTTGGCGACCGTGTTCTATTGAAGGTCTCACCCTGGAAGGGCTTGATACGATTCGGAAAGCGTGGAAAGCTAAATCCAAGGTACATAGGTCCTTTCGAGATTCTCGCTAGAATCGGCCCTGTAGCTTACAAACTCAACCTACCCCACGAACTCAGTAACGTACATTCTACATTCCACGTCTCAAACTTGAAAAAGTGTATGTCCGACGTGACTCTTGTAATCCCATTCGACGAAATCGAGATCAACGAGAGCCTCAACTGCGTGGAAGAACCTGTAGAGATCATGCAGCGAGAGGTCAAGCAAACGAAGCAAAGCCGTATCCCGATAGTGAAGGTTTGTTGGAATGCCAAGCGAGGACCTGAATTCACTTGGGAGCGCGAGGATCAAATGAAATTGAAAATTCCTCATCTTTTCGCTTAAGTTATTTGTAACTACTTACTTGCTTAAACTCTAATTTTGGGACGAAATTCTCTCTAACGGGGGGATGATGTGACAACCCGAAATTTCTATCTTGTACACTTATTCAAATCAATCAAGTTCAGACTCGTTTTTGCTATCTTCTGTCATTGATTAGAGTCAATTAGAGTGTTCTAAGCCTTGTACCTTCAAAGTTAGGGTTTAGAAATAAGTCCCACAAGTTCAATACTTCAAAATTTGGCCAAACACTCCAACTTAAGGAGTGTACGGCCGTACACCTGTAGTAGTGTTGATTATGATGGCATATGCGGAATTAGAAAGATCTAGTGAATCATCATGTAAAATCAAGAACACAAGGAGTAAATAAATCTGTGTAAGCTCATATTAGATCTAGAAAGAATATACAAATGGGTTTGTACACAATTTCTCTCTCTAGTCTAACACTCCAAATGGTTCCTTTTATAATGGGAGTCACTCACTTCCTATTTATAGGAAAGACTCAACCCATTTACACATACAAAGAGGAAAGCCTAAACATTACATCCAAGCATGACTTTGCACCCTAACATTCTCCCCCTCAAAGTTAGGATTGGATGTCCGGCTTTAATCTCCAACGAGCTAGCGCGATCAAGACCAAACTTCCCCTTGAAGTAACACCGGTCTTCAAATCCGCAAATGAATATTCGACAAACCCGAGAAGCTTCGAATACCCATCATTCTCCCCCTTTATATAATCAAAAAATGATTATAAAACCCACTAAGGATGAGAAGCGCCCGAGGAATAATCTTCACAATACTCCCCCTTGATGTGTACCAAAAATGAATCACCAAAAATCTTGCACGGAAAAACAATCACGAAAAAGCCACAAAAATTTTCAATTTATGAAAATTTTTGACTTTTTGAGTGAAAGTTGCAAGATTTTTCAAAAATCGGGTAGAAATTGTCACTTTCTGAAACTTGCAGGGACCCGTTGCGCCCAAAACAGCCAAATATGCAAAACCCTCCCCCTTTTCCAAAGTGGGGTAGAAAGCATCAATTTGCACAAACTGCAGGGGCCAGAAATGCACAATCTTCAATTTTCAGCAAAAAATAGTCCTTTTTCGAATTTGGGTGAAAACTGCCAAAAATTCGAGTTTCAGGGACCATCTTCGTAAATTCTGCCCTTTTTCTCAAACATACGAAGAGTTGTTCCAAAAAAGCGAAGCTTCCAAAAAATTTCGAATTTGGGTGAAAAGTGTCAAAAATTCGAAACTTGCTTTAATTTTCGAAGTGTCAAAAATTCAAAGGTTCAGGGGCTGTTTTCGAAAATATGTCATTTCCTTTCAATTCATCAGTAACATACCAACACTAGGATATTTTCTCTCTCCTCTTCGTAAATCCATACCCTTCGAAAAATACACCCAAAAATATAACCCTTCGTGTTTTTTTTTTATCCTCCATCTTCCCCAATTAACCAAAGATACAAAGCATTCCATTCATACGAAGCATACGAATACTTATATATGAACAGTAGTGAACAGTAACCATTTTACCCTTCGTTAATTGAAACCACCGACTCAAAATTTCACATCTCAGTTTCAAAGCTTCGTATGCATCATCATCCCCCTTCGAATATTCATCAACAACAACCTTCATTAGCCAACATTGATTTCCAAATCTTCGTTAATTCAAGTTCTTCCCAAACCAACATCAACTTAGTCTTCGAAAATTAGTAACCCAAATCTTCGTTTTTCATAGCAAACCCAGTTCCAAAACATACGACTGTCGACAATTGAATTCCGATGCAAACAACATCAAAATCAAATTATCCAACTGTTCGATTTTTCAAAATCAAAACACAGGACCCTTCGTACATTACCTAGTTCTTACAATTCTTCCCCAAATCATCGATTCCCAAGCCATAGGAACGCTTCGAATCGATCAACCCAAACTCTTCGTTTTTTTTTCAATTCAGCGAGATCAAAATTTCGAGACTCCAAAATCAAACCTAACACCAACTCAGCCTTTGCTTTAATCATCCAAACCAAAATCGATTTCAAAATTAACAATGGAACATCAAAGCTCAAGCAACCTTCGCTTTTCCAGTCCAACCATTCTTTCCAGTTAACGTCTTGAACCACTAATGAAACTCGATTCTCAGACCCATTCGATTCTACAAACCAGTTGACCATAACGAATCTGTTTATCTTGTTCGTCATTCGACATTGTATTCAAATCGAAAATCAATCCATCCGAAATCAAAATAACCTGCTTTCATTTCCAGTTCATTTTCTTTTTCAACACTTTCACATTTCGACTCCAATTCCGAATTACAATTTCATTATATGAACCAAATCAATTTTCGATTTTGACTTTTAGCTTTGACCATCGGAATGGTTCATCGACACATAATGAAATCATCATTCTCAAATGAAAATCAAAACACGATAACAAATCCATCATTCGAAATCAATTATTAAAAACGATTCAACGAAATCGATAGAACTAAAACGAAAAGAATTTCATTATATGATGCTCAGATGAAGGATCGATGAAGAACATATGCAATTGTACAAACAGACAAAGCTGGTGTACAAGTCAAAATGTGAACATCTATTGACAAATCGGTCGAATGAAAACATTTGTGGTTTCACACACAAAAAGTAACAATAATCGGATCTTATAAGAGATTTTGGGCTCAATCAATGAAATCAGATCACAAAAAAAAATTATATGGGCTCAAATTGGATGAACAGTAACTTTATGACTTTTGGGCTCAATTAACAGATTCGAACACGAATGGAAACCAGATTATGGAATTAATAATGAATTAATGAATGGTGTCCATAATTGATTTATTTTTGTTTGGGATTGATCTAAACAAGAATAATTGGATCAACAATGAGGGTCAAATGAATTAGATTCAATGAGGCAAATAGATCAAAAATTAAAAGATGCAAAGTATGAATCAAAATCATGGACGTTTTGGAATCCATTTAAGAATTTGAGTTACCTTTTTCACGAATCGAGTTCCGTTTTCAACGAACGAATCAAATTTGGAAGATCTTTGTTCTTTTGTCGGAATGAGAAAATCTCCAAATCGAACATTGTACCACCCATCATGCGAGATGTACAACTCGTTCTTCGTGTTCTTCGTCGATCCAAGAATATCTTCAAAAGAACCACCAACACATTTGGGTTTTGACTTCAAATTCAATGCAACCTTTGGAGATTGTTGCTTTGGAACCCAAATTTGCTTCACGGATTTTGGCTTCACAACATTTGACGATTTTTGTGAGTAAACCCGCTTGTTTTTGCGATTGATCTTCTTCTTTTTCTTTCTCATCTTTTTGCATCTTGAAGACATGACTCCATGAACAAACCCACTTTCAACAACATGAACATTTTGAGTTTGAATCAAATCTTTTGGAGTTTGATATTTGTGAATTTCTTGAACCACCGGCTTCCGATAAGGAATCATTCCTTCAAACGAATCACATGAACACAAAATATCATCGGTTTGAACTCCAATCGAGCAAAAAACTTTTTCATCTTGAAAATCAACTTGAACTCCTTTTTCTTGAACATCATCATCATCAAGAACACCATCTTGAGCTTCACGACAATCTGCATAATATTCAAGTTTATTGCTTCCATATTTGCATTCAGCACGAGAAATTCCTTTTATGACTTCTCCATCTCTTCTATTTCTTCGTCTCTTTTGATATGTTGTAACCAAACGATCAAACAAATGTTTGGTTCGAAAAATTAGACAACTAATTAATTCTTCAACTTCATTCTTTTCTCCATTTACAACAATATCACATTCACTTATCAATCCAACAGTTAAGCTATAAAGAAGATATTCAAATGAGCATTCACTTTGAACATCTTCACTACGTATCATCCATTTCTCCATGATTACAAGAACTTGAAATTTTCTAGAGAGAGAAAGTGATTTTGAATGGGTTTTCTAGAGAGATAAAGTGATACAAACAAGTATTCTAGAGAGAGAAAATCGAATTATGGATCAAATCAAAGAAAAATTCGATTTCTAGAACACAAAAACACTCTCTGAACACGAAGATCAATGAATAATAAGAATCACCAAATCAAAATAGCCATCAAGGATCAATTCTTGATGAGATTCAAGAACACCCGCTCTAATACCAAATGTAGTAGTGTTGATTATGATGGCATATGCGAAATTAGAAAGATCTAGTGAATCATCATGTAAAATCAAGAACACAAGTAGTAAATAAATCTGTGTAAGCTCATATTAGATCTAGAAAGAATATACAAATGGGTTGGTACACAATTTCTCTCTCTAGTCTAACACTCCAAATAGTTCCTTTTATAATGGGAGTCACTCACTTCCTATTTATAGGAAAGACTCAACCCATTTACACATACAAAGAGGAAAGCCTAAACATTACATCCAAGCATGACTTTTCACCCTAACAACACCCCCTTCTGGTCGTACACTCTCATGTATAAATGAGAGTGTTAGCCTCCTTTCATCTCTTTTCACACTCTTAAAGCCGAAAATCATTTCTCTCTCAAGTATCATCGGATTTTGCCTTCAAATCTTCAAGTTGTAAGTGTTTTCTTCCATCTATTTGATGATTCATTACTCTATCTAGTAAAGATCTACCATTTCATCCATGAAACTACTCATTTTGTTTAGATCTTCAAGCGTTCTCTAAGAACACCAAGAACACCAAGCACACCTACTAAGTTTTGGACCTCAAACACCCCTAAAGGCTTCTCTATTGTAAGTACCACTCCTTGTGCTTATTACTTACTAATTTACTCCTTACAAAACGTCCAAAAGAGGATCAATGAGGAGTGTACGGCCATACACACCCCATGTGGTCGTACACCCCTTCATTTGGTGCTTAAAGGCCTTAAAACTCATGGTCTAGGCTAGCACTTGATCAAGAACACTTAGGGAATGAAAGATAGAACTTTGGAATACACTTTTGACCATTTTTACATAATCAACAAGGGTGTACGGCCGTACACTCCTTGTGTGGCCGTATACACCCTTTTTAGGGTCCAAAATCGCATTTAACTTTCAATAAGGTTAAGCATTGGTCAAGACACACCCCCTAGATGCTTAAGAGGACTTTAAAACACAAAATAGCTTGTTTCACCATGAGTGTACGGTCTTACACTCACATGAGTCGTACACTCTGGCCGTACACACCCATGAGACACAATATTCTATCCTTACACTCCTATGTGTGGCCATACACCCATTATATGCAACCCTTTGTACTTCTAGCACTTGAATCTAAGTGTTTACTATGACCTAAGGTGTCCTTACTAGTATAATTAGTTGCTTAAACACTAATTGTATACATATATGTATCATTATATGATAAATAGGATCTGTGTGTGTGCTAAAGTCTTCACTTGGCACTTAGCTTCCAATACCACTCGTTCGTCCAAACCACTCACTATAGGTGAGTTCATACCCCTTAATCTACCTTTTAAATGATTTTGAATGCTTTTATGGGGGGGAATACAAGTTGAAACATTATAGTAATTATATCAATCACATGTGATTAATAACTATCAAACAAATGGATTTACTATACTTTTAACTGTTTTATTAAACAAACTACTTCAAAATGTTTATCAAACTCTTTTACATGTTAAACTCTTTTAAATATATATATATATATATATATATATATATATATATATATATATATATATATATATTGTCAAAACCATGTCAAATGCATATATAGTTATATAAGTAAGGTTGGAAGGACTTAGCACTGATAACTCACTTTATTTCCTGTTCCTTGTTTGGTTGTGGACTTAGAGTACCCTGTTGTTTGTCCGAGTGTTGTTTGATCCTTAGTTATATATTATGTATATATGTATAGACATAAAAGCTTTTATCTTAGTTCAACACACTCAGTCATACAAACAACTCTACTAGTAAACTATAATAGGTATAGTTTAGGAAGTCACTACTCACTAATTCTAGTTCAATGAAACATAGAAAGAGTCAATTCATACATGAGTCAATACATACTATAAAGAGAAACAGATAGAGAAAACTATAACGAGAAACAATACTTACTATAAAGAGAAAACAGATAGAGAATACTATAATGAGAAACAATACTTACTATAAATAGAAACAGATAAAGAATATTATAACAAGAAACAATACATACTATACACTATACAAGAGAACATACTATGATGAGAAACAAAGAGAATGTACTACATACTAGACAGAGAGAACATACACTACACTAGTACATACAATACATATACAAGAATACCATAACATAAATTTGAGTCACCGCTTTGGGGCATGGCATCACTGCTATGGCTCGTTTTATAACCAGAGTCTCCTGGAGGGAAAGCGTGAATTTATGTATAGATCTATACGGGACTGACCGTCCTACACCTTGCGGCTAGCTATAGTGGGACCTGCAGGTCTATGGGTGACGAATGTCATACCATTTCGACGTCTTCGAGTATCGTGTTTTACTAGTCGATCAAGTATGGTTACAATCATATCACATTATACCTTAATTAACAATTGGCTTAAGGTAGTTAGTACAGCAGTAGTCACTATAATACAACACTACAATACTTTATTATTTTCTCATTGCATTCACATTGTGATCTTCTCACATAAACGGTAATGTATAAATTATATTTTGTTAATGATAGTCACACTTGGAAAAATACACACTTTTACAAGAAACAAACATACACAACATTTTATGCCTTGGTAGAAGTGTAACGTCCTAAAATTTAAGACTAAAAATTTCTTTTAATAAAACATTACTTTAAGCAAATTCATCATTTCAAAACATAAACAGAGTATTAGTTTCCAAAATATATGTTCGTTATCAGAGTAAATATTCCCAGGCTGTCTAATCTATGGTGTGTGTCATGCGATCACCCCGAGCTCTTCCCTCCGCTACCAGAAGTACCTGAAACCAAAACTGAAAACCGTAAGCACGAAGCTTAGTGAGTTCCCCACCCTACCACATACCATGCATAACCACATACTGCACATACTGGGCCACGCCCGCTATTCTGGGCCTCGCCCCCTACCTCGGGCCTCGCCCGCTACAACGGCCCCGCCGCTCTAGGCCCCGCCTGGCTTCGAGCCCCGCTCGGATACAGATCTGTTTCACTTAGGCCTTGCCTGTCATGGGGCCTCACCCACTAACATATAATAGCACATAAACATATCACATCACATCACATAAGCTAAACACATACTAACGGATCTTGTCCTAAGGCCTCGCCTATCTCTGGGCCCCGCCCTTGTCGTGCTACTGATGACTCATGGAACCCCGTCCATACTCCTGCTGATAGTGAGGTACGGGCCCAGCCCACCCTCACTCCTTCCCTAACTTGGGCCTCGCCCCTGATCTGCTGCTACTGAGATGTGGAACACCATCCACACTCTGCTATTGGTGAGATACGGGACCTCTCCCACACTCACCTCCCTACCAGGCACATACAAGTATCACACAGACAACAAGTATAAACTATCACATAAACCATTCCTTGTGTAACATCCCGAAATCCCATGTATTAGTTATTATTGTATTTTTGGTGATTTGTGAGGAGACTCGGCAAGTTGGAGCCCAAACTCGCCGAGTATGATCGCGGGTATGGGTGCGGGTTCGCGTCTGGACTCGGCGAGTCCACGCTGTTTAATGAAACCCTAATTCCCCGGGTCTAGACCCTATTTAAGGGCACTTATAGCCTCCCATTGTGGCTACCAGTCCCTTAAGAGAACCCTAAGAGAGCTAAATCGCTTTGAGAGAGAAGAAGTCACTTTTGGATCTTTGTATCCTTTGTTTAGCAAGAAGAGGGTGGCAAGAGCAAGGAGGAGGTGAGATTCAAGCAGATCCAGAGTCGAGAGGCTTCATTTTGAGGAAATAGTTCGAACCTCCTTCAGTTTTAGGGTTGATCTTTAGAGTTAGGGTTTTCTAACCCCTTTGGAGAGTGATTATTTGAAGCAAATGGTCCCTCCTCGATTTTGTGCCTTGGATCTGGACTCAAAGAGGTCCAGAGACCTTAACCCTTGGAGCTTTTTGGGTTATTATGGAGTTATTGGACTTAGGTTGTCATTTTTGGGACCAAATCTCCTTTTGATGCCTTGTTGTGGTTATACAAGCATCAAGTTTCAAACTTTACGTGACATTCATGCTTGGGAAGGCCAGATCTATGGTTTGGGGAAACAGATCTGACCTCAGGAGGTCAATAGAGTTTGTGCATGGCATGAACTCGCCGAGTTGTTCTTGAGACTCGGCGAGTAGGGTTTGGGTTTCACGTAAATTGTTCAGCGAGTAGACTCGCCGGGTTGGGGGATGACCCAGTGAGTCAGGGAGAGTCAAAGGGGGGCCGAGTCAAGCCGGAACTCGCCGAGTTGTTCTTGAGACTCAGCGAGTTGAGTCGTGGTGGCCCCGCGATTCATGCCAGGTGGAACTCGTCGAGTTAGGGAAGTACTCGACGAGTCAAGAGAGGATCCGAGGGAGCCAGTGAACACGTATAGACTCGCCTAGTCGCTCTAGTGCACTCGCCGAGTCCGGTCAAAGTTGACCATTGACCAGAGTTGACCAGTGTTGACTTGATAGGGTTAGTCAACCTTAGTTGTGAAAGTGTTAATTCGAGATATATTGTGTTATAGGAGGACTATAGCTCGGGAGATCGAGCGCTAGTGATTTCAGGGATTTGCGAGTTATCGAGATACACGAGGTGAGTCTTCTCACTATACTTTACCTTGAGTAGGTAATCAGAGTTATGTGACAGAGTATTTATATGCTATATGTATGTTATGTGTTGTACTGCATTATTTCTATGTGATTTATGCTGTGCATGCTTATAGAGTTGGAACCGGAAGTTTCACAGAGTTAGAACCAGAGGGTTCACAGAGTAGGGTCCACGGACCCACAGAGTTATAGCCTTGAGTGGCTAATATGTGCTATGTGTGGTATTTTGGGGAACTCACTAAGCTTTGTGCTTACAGTGTTTGGTGTTATTTGTTTCAGGTACTAGTGATGACCGTGGGAAGACGCCGGTTTGATCAGTACACACACGGGATTTTTATGTCATGAGATCTTGGGATTTTTATATGTCATGGATTGAGATTCAAACATTGATGTTTTTATGAATATTAAATGAATTATGTTTTTATAAAATGTGAAAAATGTTTTGAAATTTACGGTGTTACACCTTGGGCACCCGCCCTCTATCATTGGACCTCGTCCCGAATATCATACTAGCATAATGTGCCTAGGGCTAACCCTCGGGTCTTCTACTCATAACTACATGGGCCGGCATTGTGGCCATAGACCCATTCATACAAAGGGAAACTCACCTGCACTGGTTGAACTGGCTGATGAACCCACTAGCTACTGCCCGGCAATTCTCTGAACTCCTGCTCCACTCGCTCTCCGAGCTACCAATATCAATGCAACACTGAGTCTAACTGACCCCTGAAAGACAACCAAGTCAACTCTGGTCAAAGTCAAAGTCCTGGTCAAAGTCAACCTTCCAGGTCAACCCTACTCGCCGAGTCACCCTATTAACCCGCCGAGTTCATATGTTCAGAGTCCTTCTATTCACGACTCGACTCGCCGAGTCTACCGATTACCGAGTCCTGACCTGTCCAACTCACCGAGTCTCCATTCGACTCACTGATTCGAGTCTCAACTCGAAGGGTTTGGGGTTTCGCGACCTGACTCGCCGAGTCCAAGACAACCTTCAACAGACTCGCCGAGTTGTTCATCCAATTCGCCGAGTTCCTGCCCAACTTCATCTGACTCGACGAGCTGTTCATCCCACTCGTCGAGTTCCTCCTCATCTTCATGCTACTCGCTGAGTCCACTCAAAGGGCTCGCCGAGTCCATTCAGATCTCTATACATGCAGAGGACTTTTGAGTCATGCATGGACTCCAAACTGTAGATCTACCCTTCCCAAGCCTATTCCTCACGTAAAGTTGCAAACTTTACATGTAGAGAAGGAGATCTAGGCAAAATACACCATAAACTAGGGTTTAAGGCAAAGAGGCTCCATAATCAACTCAAGGGCTGAAACTTTATGCTTTCCAAGACCAAAATATACTTAGATCTGAAGTAGAAACTCCAGATCCGGCTTCTAACTCAAATGGATCACTACTCATGGCTAAAAGCCCCAAAACTCACAACCAAAATAGATCTAAAGGAATGGAAACGAATTAATACCTTCAGATGTTCAGAAATATCTTCCCAATCTCAGATCTATAGCCCCCTCCTTGCACCTTCAAGATCCTTCTTCCTTCTCCAAGCTTTAATGCACTCCTCAAGACAACAGTTGGCTCAATCAATGGATATGGTGGCTAGGGTTTGGCATTATGGGTTAAAGAGGCAGTAAAGGAACCCTAGGGAAGAGAATGAGGCGCTTAAGTAGGCCCCAAGTCCCGAATTTAGGGTTTTCCTCGAACAGACCTGACTCGCCGAGTCTCCTTGGCCGACTCGCCAAGTCGGTCACTTACTCCTCGACCCGGATCCCGCTTGGACTCGCCGAGTTCCTCCTTGGACTCGTCGAGTCCCCCCTTAAAGTTAGGGTTTTCTTTCCTTTCTTGGCCTTCAAAACTTTGGGTGTTACAACTCTCCCCCACTTAAACTAAACTTCGTCCTCGAAGTTTGCTATGGCCCACCGCCTGTGATCTGCTTTCAAAACCCACCAATTATCCCAACACCAGCTACCTACCTTCGTTGGTCTTCCTCCCGGTCATTCTGACTAACATAATCCTCGCGGATAAAAACCTCGGGTCAAACCTGACCCTGAACAATTTAGAAACACAACTTACTCAACCGACAATCCTTCTGGTACTCTCCAAGTACTGCACTTGAACTCATAGGGGTTGACCCCTTCTTTCCTTACACGATTCCCTTGCCTTCCTAAGGCGATGCTCCATAACCAACTATTTCCTCTGTCACTGTGAAGATCCTATTTTCACCAATCCATCATTCCCGCTACTTCCATTACGGGTCAATACCGCCAGTAACCACTGACACTCTTCTCTGTCAAAACTTGGTGACGAGCACCCCTCAATTCAACTAACTGAATTCCACCATACACTGCTTACCCGCAGTACTACTGACTGAAAAATTCTGCTATTCCTTGTCTGTCTTCCGGATGAACTGAGACCACCCTGGTCCCTACCAACCTATCAATGTCTGGATTACCGGCTCCCACCGGTAGCTAGTCCCAACACCACCACTAGTTGCTCCCAGCGACTTCCGAAGAAACTTCGACCACCTATAACTGCTCAATCTATTCTACCATTCAGGCACTACAAACCTGGGATCCCCGATCCCCTAGCTTGACACTAAGGTCCCTACCAGGTCCCACCTGCGCTGCTAAAATTCACGGGCCTCGCCCACGGGTCCCACCCGCCTCTATCCTTCTAGTCCCACTAGTCTAATCACTCTCGCTCGGGCCTCGCGCACGGGTCTCGCCCAACCATACTACTGAGCAACCTTGCTCTCAGGTCTCATCTACACTGCTAATCTCATACGGGCCTCGCCCACGGGTCTCACCCAACTATATCCTGGAGCGGCCTCTTCCAAGGTCTCACCTCTCTAGGGCTATATAGGCAAACTCCCTATCATTCTCATCCACTACCCATTCCTGATCCCTGACCGGTCACTAGGAGGTAAGGGCCTCGCCCCAACTCCGCTATCGAATCTACTAAGGAATGTTACGGCTTACCCGTAGTCTTACATCACCATTTATTGCTGACGGCTAGTGAATGCTACGGCTGCCCCGTAGTCTTACAACACTTCCACCACTAACTGCTAGTGAATGCTACGGATGCCCCGTAGTCTTACATCACTTTCTACCACTGACTGCTAATGCGAAGGCACCCATGTTCCATTAGCTCTCAAGATCCTCATTCCGACTCCCTCGAGTCCTACGGGAGATCTACAACCTGAATTCCCAACCACGTACTAACCATTACCATCACACGCACTAGCTGATGGGGAGTTTCTCAAACTCCCAACCCTGAAATCCTCAATCCATCAAACGCTGAACCACTTCTTTTCCTTCTCGGAGGTCGGACACTCATTCTGGATCTGCGTGCTCCTACCTTTGCACACTCGGAGGATTCTCCCCCACTTCGATCCTGCTTACCCCTTGTTGCTCAATACTCAAAAGAAATCTTTGCTACCATTCCATAATCAATCTGCTGAGGAACCCAAGCTTACCATAGCTAGGGATCTAACCAATCCATCTCTAACACTATACAACTCCGATCTAGCGAGACATACCAAGTCCCTCCCAAGCATGCTACAGTTACTGCATCCTATGTAACCCTCTCCAATAGGGCACATCCCCTCACTACCATTCGAATATCCAAGGTATGCAGATGGCATATAACTCGATCACAATCAACCGCTTAAAAATAAAATACTCATACCGATAATGATGCAGAATCATAACAATATAATCATGCACAAAAAAAAGAACTGAAAACAGAAATCACATACCTGCAACGTCCGGTGCTGATCGCGCCTCTAAGGTAGTCATCTGAAGAGCTCTGCCTCCTACTGCAGGCGCCTCTGCACGGCCCTGACGGCCGCCTGTGATCTTCAAAGTTGCAGGGGTAGGTGCCATCACCCGTCCTGCTGAAAACAAACTGGGGCACTAGGCCTTCTTGTGGCCTCGCTGATTGCAGTGAAAACATAACAAGTCTGATCCCTGCGCGGTGGTAACAATACAATCCCTGTTAAAATGACCAGTCCGACCGAACTTGAAACAGCCAGACTCACCACCGCTACCACTCCTGCACGCGCCCCCGTGCGCCCTACCACACTTCCCGCACCGACTGCGGTCCTGATAATCCCTCGATCTCGAATCCGATCCCTTGGGCCTTTTGCCCGAACCTGCAGCTACCTGAACCTCATCCGGCTTCCTCTTCCGGATCTTCTCCAAATCAATTTCCCTCTCTCTCTAGCCTGAGAAATCATATCTTCCAGCGTCTTACAGCTGGATCTGCTCATGAACTCCCTGATGTCATCCCTCAACATCTCATGGTATCGGGCCTTCTTCATCTCCTCATCCGCGACATACTGCGGTACAAGAAGAGCCCTCTCCCTAAATTTGGCGGTGATCTCCGCCACAGTCTCAGTGGTCTGCGTCAAATCCTGAAACTCCCATGCCAACTGCTGCACCTCAATAATAGGCGAAAGCTCCGCCCTGAACCTGGCCGAGAAATCGCTCCAAGTCATCGTGTCCAACATGGCATCATCCCCCAAAGCATGACCAATCTCCTCCCACCAATCCCTCGCTCTGTCCTTCAGAAGACAGGAAGCAAGTCTGACCTTGTCCCCCTCAGGACACCGGCTCGTACGGAATGCGTTGGCAACATCAGCCAACCATCTGCTGCTAGCGATGGGGTCCCTAGCCCCATGATAATCTGGTGCCCTGCAAGCCCTGAACTCTCGAAATGTAAAGGTACGCGCTCCCATCAATGTCATCATCTCAGTATGGAAGGCTCCTAGCCTCTCATCCAAAATCTCCAATATACCCTCCTTGACCGTGCCAAAGATCACAGGAGTCTGATCTAGAATACTGTGCGTAACCTCGGCGGATATCAACTCCCTCATTCGCTCCTCAAGCTGCTCAGCCCCTGAACCCGAGCCTGATCCCTCTCCGGCGCCTGATCCGCCCGTTGGTCTCTCTCGCAACGTCACCATGTTGAAAATATACCACAACCACTATCAGAATACTCATCACTGATGCGAGACCAAACACACCCTACCAAGTTCCCGGTCTTGTCTCGGCCTTTCCCGAATCAAGTACGGATCCTCTGCTTTCAGTAGTACGGGCCCATACTACCTTCCACATCTATCTGTACTTTCCTCAGGAATTGCTTCGACTCCACCAGGTCCCTTATCCACTGCTATTGCTCCTAGCACTATTTCATCCTAGGCTTACCCTAGGAAAACCTCTGACTCAACTCAAACCAGTCCTCAGCTGCTGAAGGTCTCCTTGTGATGCCAATTAGCCATCACCTGGATACCATCACATGTGAAGAGGCTCAGATAATCCTTCAAGTAAAAGACTCGTCCCTACAACGGTTGGACTCAAACAAGAGCTGTGCAATAGGACCAAATACAGCACTCTAAGATTATTCAACCCTGATCACATGTGGCGTGTCGTATCCACCTAATGACTAACTCCCATCACTCAGTATCCCACAATGCACAAAGCAAGCAGCATTCAGACAAAGGAAAATCTAACCATAATATACTCAAGCAATCATATCCACGCAGCAAGAATCTGAACTAGCATGCAACACAACTCATAGACTCACATAACTCATAGACTCAGGCATAACCTAAACAGGCTATCCTACTACTGTCTAATCAGCACTATCATGCAGCTCGAAAGCACATATAACAGGCACATAAGGCATCATTCCTAGATCCTTAGCCCTATTCTAGCATGTTGTTCTACTAACTGACAATCAAATCATAAACTTGTATGGGTATTTTGGGGTACTTACTAGAGCTCGGTTGATTGCATGCACCACACTCTTTTTCTCTTTTCAAAGTTCTTTTCTTTCTGAATTATTTTTGCTTTTCTAAAACTATTTTCTTTCCCAAAACTCTCTTTTTAAAAAACTGTCTTTTCATTTTGAAAACTTCTATACCAATTCCTCAGTTTGAGTTCAAACACACCCGAGAGCATGTCTGAATCCCTCAAACCAAGGCTCTGATACCAACTTCTAACGTCCCAAAATTTAAGACTAAAAATTTCTTTTAATAAAACATTACTTTAAGCAAATTCATCATTTCAAAACATAAACATAGTATTAGTTTCCAAAATACATGTTCGTTATCAGAGTAAACATTTCCAGGTTGTCTAATCTATGGTGTGTGTCATGCGATCACCCCGAGCTCTTCCCTCCGCTACCGGAAGTACCTGAAACCAAAACTGAAAACCGTAAGCACGAAGCTTAGTGAGTTCCCCACCCTACCACATACCATGCATAACCACATACTGCACATACTGGGCCACGCCCGCTATTCTGGGCCTCGCCCCCTACCTCGGGCCCCGCCGCTCCAGGCCCCGCCTGGCTTCGAGCCCCGCTCGGATACAGATCTGTTTCACTTAGGCCTCGCCCACTAACATATAATAGCACATAAACATATCACATCACATCACATAAGCTAAACGCATACTAACGGATCTTGTCCTAAGGCCTCGCCTATCTCTAGGCCCCGCCCTTGTCCTGCTATTGATGAGTCATGGAACCCCGTCCATACTCCTGCTGATAGTGAGGTACGGGCCCAGCCCACCCTCACTCCTTCCCTAACTTGGGCCTCGCCCCTGATCTGCTGCTACTGAGATGTGGAACACCATCCACACTCTGCTATTAGTGAGATACGGGACCTCGCCCACACTCACCTCCCTACCAGGCACATACAAGTATCACACAGACAACAAGTATAAACTATCACATAAACCATTCCTTGGGCACCCTCCCTCTATCATTGGACCTCGTCCCGAATATCATTATAGCATACTGTGCCTAGGGCTAACCCCCAGGTCTTCTACTCATAACTACATGGGCCGACATTGTGGCCGTAGACCCATTCATACAAAAGGAAACTCACCTGCACTGGCTGAACCGGCTGATGAACCCACTAGCTGCTGCCCGGCAACTCTCTGAACTCCTGCTCCACTCGCTCCCCGAGCTACCAATATCAATGCAACACTGAGTCTAACCGACCCCCAAAAGACAACCAAGTCAACTCTGGTCAAAGTCAAAGTCCTTGTCAAAGTCAACCTTCCAGGTCAACCCTACTCGCCGAGTCACCCTATTGACCCGCCGAGTTCATATGTTCAAAGTCCTTCTATTCGCGACTCGACTCGCCGAGTCTACCGATTACCGAGTCCTGACCTGTCCAACTCACCGAGTCTCCATTCGACTCACTGATTCGAGTCTCAACTCGAAGGGTTTGGGGTTTCGCGACCTGACTCGCCGAGTCCAAGACAACCTTCAACAGACTCGCCGAGTTGTTCATCCAATTCGCCGAGTTCCTGCCCAACTTCATCTGACTCGACGAGCTGTTCATCCCACTCGTCGAGTTCCTCCTCATCTTCATGCTACTCGCCGAGTCCACTCAAAGGACTCGCCGAGTCCATTCAGATCTCTATACATGCAGAGGACTTTTGAGTCATGCATGGACTCCAAACTGTAGATCTACCCTTCCCAAGCCTATTCCTCACGTAAAGTTGCAAACTTTACGTGTAGAGAAGGAGATCTAGGCAAAATACACCATAAAATAGGGTTTAAGGCAAAGAGGCTCCATAATCAACTCAAGGGCTGAAACTTTATGCTTTCCAAGACCAAAATATACTTAGATCTGAAGTAGAAACTCCAGATCCGGCTTCTAACTCAAATGGATCACTACTCATGGCTAAAAGCCCCAAAACTCACAACCAAAATAGATCTAAAGGAATGGAAACGAATTAATACCTTCAGATGTTCAGAAATATCTTCCCAATCTCATATCTATAGCCCCCTCCTTGCACCTTCACGATCCTTCTTCCTTCTCCGAGCTTTAATGCACTCCTCAAGACAACAGTTGGCTCAATCAATGGATATGGTGGCTAGGGTTTGGCATTCTGGGTGAAAGAGGCAGTAAAGGAACCCTAGGGAAGAGAATGAGGCGCTTAAATAGGCCCCAAGTCCCGAATTTAGGGTTTTCCTCGAACAGACCTGACTCGCCGAGTCTCCTTGGCCGACTCGCCGAGTCGGTCACTTACTCCTCGACCCGGATCCCGCTTGGACTCGCCGAGTCCCCCCTTAAAGTTAGGGTTTTCTTTCCTTTCTTGGCCTTCAAAACTTTGGGTGTTACAAGAAGGCTACTTTTAGTAGAAAATATAGGATTTTCTAGGAGATACAAACATTTACTACAAACATTTACAGACTTATACATCAAACTCTTACAAACATTTTCATACAAACAATGACACTAAAATGCTTATGAACTCACCAACTTTAAAGCTGATCAACTCTTTCAAAATAACTTGTATTCTCATGTCATCAGTAGACAAGTACCGATGCCAGGTTTTGAGAGGATGGAGCACGTTCAAGACTCATCTTTTATTTTGATTCATATTTTTGGTGTCTTATAAACTATACAAAACACACTTGTATTGAATTATATTATTAATGCAATGGATGATGTTGTTGCTTGTTTACTATTATGCTTTGTTGTGATACTATACATGACGTCCTCCACCCCAGAACGTTTCCGCCGTTCCGGTTTTCGGGTGTGACACTGATGTAGGAATAAGCCCGATAATGGCCAAGGAACTTCAACAGTTAAGACAAATGATCTCGAGCGTACCAGGAATAGTCTAACCTATACCAGAAGCATCCCCCGTAAGCCATATGATCTCGAGATTTTCTTTTGTGATAGCCAATACTAATGTTCCAAAACGATTCCAAACTCCTAGCATGAAGCCCTACAATGGAACCACGGATCTTGAATAACACATACCGTAATATAGAGAGATAATGGAGATCATTCCTATTCCACCAAACTTAAAGGAAGCATGTTTATGTAAAGGCTTCGGACCGACTCTTACAAGATCAACCTTAAAATGGTTTCTGAATGTTCCTCCTTACTCTATTGCTCCATTTGCACATTTAGTTAGTATTTTTAACAATCAATTTTCTTGTTGCATATAGTTTTCATTTAACATTGTTTTGAATTAGAATTTTCATTTACCAAGTTTATTACAATAAACATACTCGTTTTTTCTTAAAGAATGAATGATTACACCATACATATTAGCGAAAAATAAGACTCCTATAATTATACATAATAATTTACATAACCAACAAATCTATCAATCATTGAAAAATAAGACTCATAATTATACATAATAAGTTAAAAAATCATGTCTTAAACTTTTAGTGATCAAGACATGGTTTTTTAACTTTTATAAATTATAATTTTTTTTTGTCCACTCATCATAAAGAGAAATAATGTAAAAACATTGTCGATTGTCAATCCATACAAGTTTCATATCACTCCATTTCATCATTTCGTTTTTATACAACTTTCCAACTAAACTTACCATTCCAATTCTACCACACCCCCCATATTTATATTTATCATATTCTTTATATATTTACCAACAAACAAAATAAAAAGTCATACAAAAAACACCATTGTATGATGATATAACCCAAATCCGATGCCACCTTCCGATCCATACAACTCCATCTCACCCCATACAACCCCACTTTAGATGATATAAGAAGGCCTAATATACATTACGACTTAATTATGTTATCCTAACATGCACACGAACATTAAAATTATTTATGTTTTGTCATCCACATACGCAATCATTAGCAATACAACCCAATCATATATTAAAAAACCAAATCCAACCCTCATTCACAACCCAATTAAACTCATTCACAATCTAATCCAACCAACCCAATAATATTAAACCAGTTACAACCCAATCCACCCCAATCATATATTAAAAAATTAATTTTTCTTTCTTCCACATCTACAACTTAATTAAACCCAATCTTTTCTTCTCGTTAGCAATCCAATCCAATCCATTTTTATATTAAAAAAATATTTTAAAAAAATATATCAATATTTTTACTCAAAATAAAAAGCAATTACTAACAAAATTAGATTTAATTACAAATGTAATTTGACTCCACCACTAAATAATATTATTAAAAAGATGTGAGCTTTGGTGATCTTGGGTTGTCTATGCAGCCTAGGTCACCAAATATCTTTTTGATTTTCTTTTAATTTATAGATAGTGAGCAGCTCACCCAAATATCTTTTTTTGGTTTAAGCTGCTCTTTTCTTAAAGAAAAGGGTCTACATCTCATTTGAAGATAAGTGTATGTCAGATTTTATGTGTGAAATTCATTTTCTTAAGGAAAAGGGTCTAAATCTCATTTGAAGATAAGTGTATGTCAGATTTTATGTGTGAAATTCATTTTCTTAAGGAAAAGGGTCTAAATCTCATTTGAAGATAAGTGTATGTCAGATTTTATGTGTGAAATTCATTTTCTTAAGGAAAAGGGTCTACATCTCATTTGAAGATAAGTGAATGCCAGATTTATATGTTTAATTCACAAATAGCTATTTAATTCTCAAATGAAAATTTAGTTAAAAGTTCAAAGCCTTCGCCAACCACAACCACAACCAGAACATCATCACCTGCTACTACTCCAGCAACCATGAAACACCCCAACCCCCACCTTTCCTCCCCTCCTCAGGTCGCCGGAAAAAATAGTGCTCTTTGATCTGTACCCAAAATTGAGATCCAGAGCACCCGGAATCTTCCCATTCATGCACCTCATCATGAGGTTGTGATTCCATCTTGTAGCATTAGTTGTTATGGAAAAATCATATTCATAGTGTTTTGATGTTCACAGTTGTGTAAGAATCTATTATCCCTTTTCCCATTAGTAATCTTGTGAAGAATCTGGAAAATAATAATCTTGTGAAGAATCTGAAGGTGAGGGAGAGGAACAAATTGATTTAGGCCCATCATTCGTTTTGGCTCTAAAAACCCCCCACAAATAGTACTTCCCTCGAAATCCTGCAAAATATTTGATATATTAATAAAATGTATTTGAATTTTGAAGCCAATTAATTATGTTGCCATGACTCACTCCTCAACGACTTAGGCAGCACTGAGGAAGTAAAAATCAATAGGTCCGCATTTGTGGATGCGACTCTCATTGCCAGGTCATCATCCATCATTTCTAACACCAATCCATCAAAAGCCTTTTCATTTCTGAATTCAATATAATGTTTCACAATTTCAATATATATTAAAAAAACAAAAAACAAACAGTTAATCAAGAGATAGATAATTTAACTTACATTGGGTCTCCTGGAAAAAAGTAGAGCCCTATATGATCATCAGATGGCTCACAATCTTGGAAACTTTTTGGCCATAAGAAAGTCTTGGGATGCATTTCAAGAATAAGCAATGATGGCATCATATTTGCTTCTTCAAAGACTTTACCACAAGCTTTGGTTGATAAATGTCCCACAAATCCTTCAAATAAATCATCATAATCTGTTCCTAGGACCTTGAAGCTACCCCTGTCCATTGTTGGGAGAATAATAAGCTCATGCTAAAAAAAATGAAAATCAATAAAATGGAACGAATCACATTCCTTTAAAAAAAAAAATGAAAATCGTTACCTCCATATTGGATCGATGATTGGCCGTGCATGTCTATAATAGTTGTCTTGAAAGTTATATTCATAATTTTGCCATTGAGAATCATTATTATGTTCCTTTCTCTTAAAAGCTGAAATCCTTTTCCTATTTGTACGTTTTTTCTTTGGTATATTATGGTTAAGAATAGCCCCCTTTGTCTCTTCTATTAAAGAATCAATTGCACGATACCTTGTTCTTTCTGTAAAAGGATGATCTTCTAGGATCATATGGGGATAGTTCATGATGACATCATCGATGATCTCATCAATTCGTTGATTTTGTTTACCAATTCGTGCTTCCCATTCATCAAATTCGATTAGATAGGAAGAACTACAACTTGAATTCGAATATGATGACATGTTTTCACTGACACACATGTTGAAAAAATGAAAGTTAAACAAACATGTGGTAACAATGCTAATAGTAATAATAGATTTAAGAAAATAAATATATTATCAAAATCCTTACTTCCATATTGGATCGATGTTTTTCTTTGTTTCCTTTTTCTGGGGGTCTGAAGTAACCTCATTTTCAACGGTTGGTTGGCAGCTCTCACAATACCAAATTACTCGCTCTGTGTACGACTTTGGCATTTCCTTTAAGCAGTATCTGAAGAACAAAATTATAAAAAACCAATGTTGGAAGCCATGTATCTTGTATTGCTTTTGCTTCTTTTTTGAGTTGTTTTAGATTTTAATCATACCCTTATAATAATTAGTTCATTGATCATGTTACTAGCTAATCTTAGGCTAAATGCAAGAAATGAAGAGATAGCAACTTACTTCCCATTTACTTGTGTATAATAGGATGCGAGTTTCATTTCTTTCTACTACAACAGTCTAGTTTTAGTATTTTTCTATAAAATTATACTTTTAACCTTTTCTTAAATGGGTATTCTATTTTGATAAAATCTACCCTATTTGGATGATATTGCTATGATTGCATACATTCTTAAAAGTAAAACATTATATATACAAAGATAAGGCTATAAGCAATACACAATTGGTTAGCGCTTAAATGGAAAGTTAGATAGAAAAGTAAAAAAGAAAAAGAACAACGATTCGTACCTGTGAATGACAAACTCCAGACATTTAACACAGTAAACAAAAGCATTGGTGAATCCTTCATCCCCACAAGTCTGACATACCAAAACCTAATATAGCAACAGGAAAACCTAGCAAACTTAGCAATATTCGAGATTAAAATCAAATGCATTTATCCTCAGATTGAACACAGCACTTGGAATTAAAAACTAGGTGATAAACGCAGACTCAATAAATCACCCTTTGGAGGTTTATGGAAAAGAAGAACAAAAAATTACTCCGATTTACTTGGCGGAATACAAACCTTAATTGGTTCCATCTCCTTTAGGTTTTCATGAAGCGATCGGTGATTGAAAAGTGTGACAACAAACCCATTGACCTTGAAGTGGAAGATAAATGACAGATGTTGGAAAAGCTATTATCCAAACTTGAACTAAAAGTTCCAGCTAACAGATATGGGGGTGTACTTAGCGATGTGGTGGGGAGGCGGCGGAGGGGTGGGGATGGTGGCGATGTCGTGGTCCGTGAGAGAGAGAGAGAGAGAGAGAGAGAGAGAGAGAGAGAAAACCAGGTGAGAGAGACCTTTGTAGAAATTGGACCTTGAACTGAAGGTGGGGACGCCGATGCTGGCGACGGAAGAGGGAGGGAGGAGAGGAGAGAAAGTGAGGACGTCAATGACACCTAAACATAATATGTCCATTACATATATATATAGTCCCTGTGGTTTGTAGGTTTTACTGGTTTTGTTAGTTTTTTTTGTAAAAATTTTGTTAATTTTGAAAATGATAGAGTCGAGTTTTTTGTAAAAGTATGTTGGTTTTGAAAATGATCGTAGAAAATTCTAAACTAGTTTCTTTTCCTCCGTAGGAATAGGGCTTTTTGCTATAAACAAACATTAGATGTTGGTGCTTCGACTTATATCGTTATTTTTTTATAGCTTTTATTACTGAAAATTTTAATATTTAACCTTATTATATATTATACATAAATTACTTTACTCAAATAATATTAAAGTAAACAGTGGAGGTAGATGGAATATGCACAAAAAGAGATGTATCTACATGCGCGGAAATCATTTGTGACCGAGTATTGTTTGAGTTTTGTAAACCAAGCTCTTGGGGCTTGTTTAAGGCCATAAACAGCTTTGTGTAACGGACATACATGTAGCTTTGTGTAACGGACATACATGTGTGGGTTTATTTGGATCTTCAAAGCCTTTTGGTTGTTTCATGTATACCTCATCCGTTAAGTCACCATTAAGAAATGCATTGTTAATGTATGGTTGTCGAATTTTCCATCCTTGGGAGCAGGGTCGGCCCTAGAGGGAGGGCAAGTTGGGCGACCGTCGCGGCCCTCGCCAAGTTTCGGGCCCCTACAAGTTACGAGTAGTATATATATTTATAGGGTAGGATATATAATATATTTAGTAGCACAAAACCAAAGGAATTTGAAGATGACACGGTTAAGGCATCGGGGACTTTTAAGTCTATAAGTTAGGCCTGTGTTCGAACCGCGCTTGCACAATTTTTTTTTATTCTTAAACAGGAAAAGACCCTCCAAGTGAAACATCCCAAAAATAACACCTAAAATTTTCATTTTTAATTTAGTAAAACCAGTATTTCCAAAACATCATCGATACAAGCCAAACAAAATAATATGTCAAACATTTTAACAACCAGAGTAAAACACAGAAAGTAGAACGAGGTGGTGTGTGCTCTGTAATCATTCTGAGCCATTCCCCTTGGAACTGGAAACACCTGAAACACAAACTGAAAACCGTAAGCACACAAAGATTAGTGAGTTCCCCAAGATACCACATACCAAACATATAGCACATAACGGGACCCGCCCAAAGAGTATAATGGGCCCCGCCCTAACTTGCATAACGGGCCCCGCCTAATGAGTATAACGGGCTCTGCCCTAACTCGCATAGCGGGCCCCGCCCTAACTCACATAACGGGCCCCGCCCATATACAATTCATACTACATAACAAGTATAGCATATAGAATAATCATTGGGCCCCTCCCAGTAAGCATACAAGCACATGCACATACTAGTGTCACACAAACAATGAGTATTCTAGCATAACAGATCATAGGTCGGCATTGGTGCATTCGACCCGCTAAACATGGTGAGGAAACTCACCTCGGACTGTTGACTCACATTGATAATCCATGGCTACTGGTCTGACAAATCCCCGAGCTATCAATATCAAATAAAACCCAATTAACAATTGGAGTCAAGTCTATATCATTCAATCCATACTTTGGGTAAAAAGACCATTTTACCCCTTACCTAGGTTGGTCCAAGACTAAGGCCCAAACTGTCCATCTAAAAGGTCTAAAAACCAATTATCTATCCAAGGCCCACATATGACCCAATTTTCCAAATTGGGCCCAAATCCTTACATGGACCTTACCCTAAAGCCTACTAACTTTTCCTAATCCAAACTCCTACATTCAGGTGACCCAACAAGGTCACAAGCTACTGAGCCCAAAGAAAAGTCAAAACCGAAGCGCAACATACGAAGTCCACCTGACTGAGTACGCAGGGCGTATACAGCACGTACTCGCTTGAGGGCTTGTACACTAAGCGTACCTGCTTGTACGCTCAGTGTACTCACCCATTCTACCAAAATTTGATTTTAGTCCTTAATCTATTAAGACATAGCCCCAAAACATAGATCTGACTTCTTTGAGCTGGAAAATCACGTAAAGTTGCTAAATTTATGTTCATGTATGGCTAAATGAAGCTCTTAAGCTTAAAGAGGACTTAACAAGTGACTTAATGCATGCATGTGACCAAAAATCCCATAAAGCATGCACCTTTATGCTTAAGGAGTCCAATACAAACTTAGATCTAAAAGAACAAGCTCCTAAAACAACTTAACTCTTCCAACAACCCAAAAAGGGACTACAAGCATAATAAAACAAACTATGAAGAGATCTAAACATTTATAAGCCAAGATGCAAACTTGATACCTCAGAAAGCTTGCACACAATATGATGATTCTGGATCCAAAACCTTCTCACCAAGCAAAGCAACTTTAAACTTCCATACTTCCTTCACAAAGGCAAAAATGGGCACCACAGACTTCTTAATAGCTCAAGAAAACCACAAAGAGGCTTAAGGATCGGCTTTAGGGTTTTCATGGCAATAAAGGTTGGTAAGGAGGCCAGCCATGAGGACTTAAGGCCTTCATATAGGGTACAACACCCTAAATTAAGGTTCCAACATAACCCTCGTACGCCCCATGTACATATATGTACGCCCAGCGTACATGACCAGAGTCTCTGTCACACCCCTGAACCAAGGATGGCGGAAACGTCCAGGGATGGAGGACTTCATGTGTAGTATCATAACAACAATGGTAATAGTGATAAAAGTAAATACAACCAACATAAATATAATTGAAAGAGTTACATCAATGTATGGATTACATGTTTCAAAATCAATTACAATATGTTGACAAAATATGATAAGTTTGACGCCTTAACGTCCCATCCTCAAAAGTACTTTGATACCTGTTTAGCGATTTCCTGAGAATACAAGTAGTTTTAAAAAAAATGTCAACACAATGGTTGGTGAGTTCATAAGTTTTTGTATATAATTATGAAAAAGCTCGTCATGTAATTGTATAGTTGTTCCAGAAAAAAAATCCGATAATTTTCCTTAAAATGAATAATGTAGTCTTGTATCCAAAGACTGAAATATATGAGTAATCTTTCTTATATACAGAAAATAATGTGTGTTTATTTCAATACAAACGCGTATGATATCAGTGAAACTCTCGTATATTCTTAAGTTTGTTAATACTTTCTGTGAGCTATTATAACCATACTATGACCTAGGTGGCCTGAATACGACGTTCTTCGGGCGTCGTAGAACTGAAATGACACTTGTCACCACAGACCTGCCGGTCTAGCTGTTGCGAGCAGCTCTGGTGTGGGTTGTCAAGCCCAATATAGATCTATATACAACTATCACGCTCTCCTTCCAGGAGACTCTGGTTACAATACAGGACTTATGATTTATGTGAAGAGAATGACTCACAAAGTATTTAACGAATTTACACTTAATCATAATGAAAGTTTCCTTTTGGTGAGGTATGCATTTTGAAATCCATCGTAAACTATACCTATTATAGTTTATCAAAACGAAGGTAGTAACAGTAAAGTACGTAATTTTTACTTAACATAGTTTATTTAACGTTTGTGTGTAACGGGTATACTTCAATAATAATGCTTTGTGTAATCTATGCTTTATCTAGTAAAAATCCATTTGTTAACAGGTTTATGACTAGATACTAACACAAGAATGTCATATATTGAAAATATACATGAACACTTAATAATATACATCTTGCTCAACATGTTACAAGGTGTTATGAAAATTATATGATGTTAATTAAATTAGACTTTCCTGTACTGTTTTAGAAAAGCCATAGAAAAATCATACGAAGTCAAAAACTAAATCCGTAAATTCTGAGAGTTCCCAAAATGTGTCTAGTTTACTCATAATTTTTATCATGATTTTTAATGACCTGTAACTTAGGTGAAAAAGTCCATAATCACAGACTGGTCCGGATTGGTGTTTGAAATGATAGGCAGTTTTGTAAAAATCACCATAAATTGTAGAAAAATCGTATGGAGATGTGCAAGTAGTCATTTTAAAGCTAAGAAGTGGAACTATATGCACCTAAAACAGTTTTGAAAACAAAAATGCTTAAGATGTCCAAAACAGTCCGTGAATGGAGTTGAACTTTTCTGATGAAAGCTGTTAGAAAAATGTAGTTATGTTCTTAATGTTTTAACTTGTATTCCCCCCCCCCCCCCCCCCCCCCCCTAAAAACTTGAGAAAACGTGAAAATGTAGGGGTATGAACTCACCTTAAGTGTTTTCAGTAGATGATTGATGAAGAACGGAGGTGCTTAACTCAAGGGCACTTGGAATGTCTTGAAGATTTCGAGAATCTAGCATGATAGTTATGGAGTTTGTATGAGCTATCAATGATTTGAGTAGAACGAAGTGTGAGAATCACAAGGAGGATGGATTACACTTACCAAGAGTGGTAGAACACTTGATGATCAGCCTTGAGATCTTGAATTAGAGAGAAAAGTTGGAGAGAAAAAGTTGGAGTTGAATCTTTGGTGGAATGAGAGTGAATGAGAGAAAATGAGGAGAGAGGATGAATGTCCAGCTCTCAAAAACGTGGGAAGGAGTAATGATTGAGTGTAAAGGACATTGATGTGACTTAGGTAAGGTGGGGAGGTATGGCTGGTCATAGAGTGGGTGTGGGAGTGGTTGCTTGTGTCATAAAGTAAGGCAAAGTCAACACTCCTCCTATTTGTACTTTTACCCACTTGCTTTTATTATTAAATAGAGATTTTTATGAATTTATGATTAAATTGTGAATATTTAGGGTTTATTATGTTAAATTATGATTTTGGGTGAAAATCCCGCGTTAAAATAATTAAAAACGGGCTTAAAACGCAAATTTGGTTGAAAACCGGGAGAAAAGTGCTTCCCAGCGAGACCTCTCGGTCCTAGGCCGAGGTTCGGTCCCTAGGCCGAGGCTCGGTCCTTGCTGCTGCTGAGTCGGAAGCGAGAGGCTGAACCGGAAGCGAGAAGGGAAGCGAGGGTTCGGTCCGAAGGGAGGCAGTCCGACGCGAAGGCAAGGTTCGGTCCGAGGTCAGGCTAGAACCGAAGGTACTGTAGTGAACAGTAATGAACAGTACTTTCGGTTCGGATCCTTCTTCCTTGCATGGTTCGGTTCGGACCTTTCCTCCTTGCATGGTTCGGTTCGGATGAACAGTACTTTCGGTTCAGCTCATGAACAGTACTTTCGGTTCAGCTCATGAACAGTGCTTTCGGTTCGGTTTATGAATAGTACTTTCGGTTCTGAGGGTTCGTTTCCTTGAGTCCGTTTTTCGCGTAGACTTCCGTTTTTGGGTTATTTTCGCCAAATTCGAGGGTCGGGATGCCCCGAGTGATTATAGAAAGTTGGGAGAGATTTCGAGGGAGATTTGAGAGAGATTCCTCGTTCTCAGAGAGATTTGGGAGAGATTTGACGTACTTGGAGAGATTTTGCATACGAAGAGATACGTGAGAGAGATTTCACATACTTGGAGAGATTTGGGAGAGATTTGACATTCTTGGAGAGATTTCACATACAAAGAGATATGTGAGAGAGATTTCACATACTTAGAGAGATTTGGGAGAGATTTGACATACTTGGAGAGATTTCACATACAAAGAGATATGTGAGAGAGATTTCACATACTTAGAGAGATTTGGGAGAGATTTGACATACTTGGAGAGATTTCACATACAAAGAGATATGTGAGAGAGATTTCACATACTTAGAGAGATTTGGGAGAGATTTGACATACTTGGAGAGATTTCACATACAAAGAGATATGTGAGAGAGATTTCACATACTTAGAGGGATTTGGGAGAGATTTGACATTCTTGGAGAGATTTTGCATACGAAGAGATACGTGAGAGAGATTTCACATACTTGGAGAGATTTGGGAGAGATTTGACATTCTTGGAGAGATTTCACATACAAAGAGATATGTGAGAGAGATTTCACATACTTAGAGAGATTTGGGAGAGATTTGACATACTTGGAGAGATTTCACATACAAAGAGATATGTGAGAGAGATTTCACATACTTAGAGAGATTTGGGAGAGATTTGACATACTTGGAGAGATTTCACATACAAAGAGATATGTGAGAGAGATTTCACATACTTAGAGAGATTTGGGAGAGATTTGACATACTTGGAGAGATTTCACATACAAAGAGATATGTGAGAGAGATTTCACATACTTAGAGGGATTTGGGAGAGATTTGACATACTTAGAGATATGTGAGAGAGAGATTTCACATACAGGAAGATAGAGTGAAAACGATTGAGAGTGTTTTCGTGTGTGATGAATGAGAGTGTTCGGCTTCGTAATGCAAGGTCTTTAGACCCCGTTGTGCCATGATTTAGGATCTTACGCACTCCCTATGAGTATGCAACATTGTATTATTGTTTTTGTTCATTGTTTAGCACTAATGCTAAGGAAATTTAAACACATGAACTTTCCAAGTGGTGTTTTCTCATTAGAATAGTGAGTTATACAGTAATTACATAATATAAACCCTATCATACAAGGTTTTAATCGAGTTGACCGGTTTGACTCGTTGACCTTGACCGGCTTAGACTTGACCCGATTTTGACTATTGTCACATCATCCCCCCGTTAGAGGGAATTTCGTCCCGAAATTTACGCTTTGGCCAGGGCTTTAAGGGTTTAGGAAAAGGTGCGGGTACTTTTGCTTCATTTGGTCTTCGCGCTCCCAGGTGAACTCAGGTCCTCGTTTAGCGTTCCATCGAACCTTTACAATGGGAATACGGCTTTGTTTCGTTCTTTTGACCTCCCGATCCATAATCTCTACTGGCTCTTCCACGAAGTGGAGATTTTCGTCAACTTCGATCTCATCGAGAGGTATCACCAGTGTCTCGTCGGACAGACATTTCTTCAGGTTCGATACGTGAAAGGTGGGATGTACCTTATCGAGTTCTTGAGGTAATCGAAGTTTGTACGCCACAGGACCAATCCTGGCGAGGATTTCGAACGGTCCAATGTACCTCGGGTTTAGTTTCCCACGTTTGCCGAAGCGTATCATTCCTTTCCAAGGGGAAACCTTTAGTAACACACGATCACCAACCTGGAATTCCAAAGGTTTGCGTCGCTTATCCGCGTAACACTTTTGTCGATCTCGGGAGGCCTTCAGCCTTTCTCGAATTTGAACAATCTTTTCTGTGGTCTCCCTTATGATTTCAGGACCAGTGAGGGTGCTATTCGGAATTTGTCCCCTAGCTAACTGAGTATCCCCCACTTCAGCCCAACATAGGGGTGACCTGCACTTGCGTCCGTAAAGAGCTTCGAATGGAGCGACTTTAATGCTGGTGTGATAGCTGTTATTGTAGGAGAATTCGATCAGTGGCAAGTGGGTATCCCACGCTTTACCAAAGTCTATCACACATGCTCTCAACATGTCTTCTAATGTCTGTATAGTGCGCTCGCTCTGCCCGTCAGTTTGTGGGTGGTAGGCCGTACTCATGTCTAGCCTAGTACCCAAGGATTTCTGCAGGGACTGCCAAAATCTCGAAGTGAACCTACTATCTCGGTCTGAGATGATAGATATTGGTACACCATGCAGTCGCACAATCTCCTTGAGGTATATTCTGGTTAATTTCTCCATCTTGTCTGTTTCCTTTATTGGTAGGAAGTGCGCAGACTTGGTCAATCTGTCTACAATCACCCATATAGTGTCAAATCCGCTCGAAGTCTTAGGCAGCTTGGTTATGAAGTCCATGGTTATCCGCTCCCACTTCCATTCCGGTATATCAGGCTGCTGTAGTAGTCCTGAGGGTTTTTGGTATTCCACCTTGACCTTGGCGCAAGTCAGGCACTTGCCCACATATGTAGCAATCTCGGCTTTCATATTCGGCCACCAGTATAACTTTTTGAGGTCTAGATACATCTTATCTGACCCAGGATGAACGGAGTATCGAGTCTTGTGTGCTTCGTTCATGACCACGTCTCGGATCCCACCGTACTTCGGTGTCCAGATCCGGTTACTAAGATAACGGGTTCCGTCGTCCTTGACTTCTAAGTTCTTATCCATTCCCCTTAATGCCTCACCCGCCACATTCTCTGGTTTCAAGGCTTCTAATTGAGCTTCCCGAATTTGTGTGGCCAGGTGGGAATGGATGGTCATGGTTAAGGATCTTACTCGGCGGTCCGAATATTCCTTTCTGCTTAGGGCATCAGCCACTACATTGGCCTTGCCCGGGTGGTAGCGAATTTCGCACTCGTAGTCATTTAGCAGTTCAACCCATCTCCGTTGTCGCATGTTGAGCTCTTTCTGATTGAGGATATGCTGAAGACTTTTGTGGTCGGTGAAGATGGTACATTTCGTGCCGTAGAGATAGTGCCTCCAAATCTTTAGAGCGAACACTACTGCTCCCAATTCAAGGTCATGGGTGGTGTAATTAACTTCGTGTGTTTTAAGCTGTCTCGATGCGTAGGCGATGACTTTTCCTCTCTGCATGAGCACGCATCCGAGGCCTTGGTTCGAAGCATCGCAGTATACCACGAAATCATCAGTTCCTTCTGGAAGAGACAAAACTGGTGCGCTGCACAGGGCTTGTTTTAACGTCTAGAAGGCGGTTTCTTGCTTATCTCCCCACTTAAATACCACACCTTTTTGAGTCAGGGTGGTAAGTGGTTTGGCGATCTTCGAGAAGTTTTGTATGAATCTTCGGTAATAGCCGGCGAGCCCTAAAAATTGACGAATTTCCGTCGGCGTTGTAGGTGCTGACCAGTTTTTAATAGCTTTGATTTTTGCGGGATCCACATGTATCCCCTTCTCGCTAACCACATGGCCAAGAAAATTCACTTCTCTAATCCAGAATTCGCATTTAGAGAATTTGGCGTAAAGCTTCTCAACCCTCAATGTTTCCAAGATTAGCCGGAGATGTTGACGGTGCTCTTCCTCGCTTCGGGAGTAGATTAAAATATCGTCGATGAACACAATCACGAATTTGTCTAAGTAGGGTCGGCACACCCGATTCATCAGGTCCATAAATACCGCCGGTGCGTTCGTTAATCCGAAGGGCATTACCACAAACTCATAGTGCCCGTAACGAGTTCTGAACGCAGTCTTGGGAATATCCTCTTCTTGTACTCGCAGTTGATGATAACCCGACCTCAAGTCGATTTTTGAAAAGTAGCTTGCTCCTTGGAGTTGGTCAAAGAGGTCATCGATTCGGGGTAAGGGATATCGGTTCTTGATAGTGAGTTTGTTTAGTTCCCGGTAGTCTATGCACATGCGAAAAGATCCATCTTTCTTCTTTACAAACAAGACCGGTGCTCCCCAGAGTGAGAAGCTTGGCCTGATAAATCCTTTGCTTAACAGTTCATTTAACTGGCTGGAAAGTTCTTGCATTTCTGCCGGTGCTAAACGGTATGGAGCCTTAGCGACGGGGGTAGCTCCTGGGATTAAGTCGATCCGGAATTCGACTTGTCGTGCGGAGGGTACACCTGGAAGATCTTCGGGGAATACATCGGGATAGTTGCACACCTCGGGAATGTCGTTGATATCCTTCACCTCTCGTTTCGTATCTACTATGTGGGCTAGAAATGCGTGGTACTCCTTTCGGAGGTACTTTTGGGCTTTGACGCAAGAGATGACTTGCAAATTTGAACTGGGTTTGTCTCCATAGATGAAGAGGGTTTCGCCATTCGGCAGATTAAGGCGAACGGCCCTTTCGTAACATAGAATGTCGGCACGATGTGAACTTAACCAATCCATACCGATGATTATGTCAAAGCATTTTATCGTGACCGGCATCAGGTCTACTTTAAACGAATGGTTGTCTAGAGTGAGGGTACACCCTGAGTATATATCATTAGTGTGCTCTTCTTTCCCATTAGCCATTTCTACAACGTATGTATCTTTTAATGAATGAGGGGTTTGTTTTAGTAATTGTTTGAATTCATGGCTCACAAAACTCCTCTCTGCTCCACTATCAAATAGTACGCATGCATATGTGTTATTGAGGAGAAACGTACCAGAAACCACCGAGGGATCCTTGACTGCTTCTCCGCGTCCCATCGTCAGGACTCTCCCTGCACCACCAACATTAGGAGCTTGAGCCTTGGGGCAGTGTCTCCTGAAGTGTCCTGCTTCACCACATTCATAGCAGGTTTGGCTTGCCCCCGCATGGGCAACTTGGTTGTTTGATCGTGCTGGCGCTTTACAGAAACGAGCGGTATGCCCTTTCTTGTTGCAGTTTCTGCAGTGCATTTCCCGACAAGCACCGGTATGGTGGAAGTTGCACTTGTTGCACTTGGGGAGATTTCCAGCATATGGCCTTGGCGGTGCTGGGGCAGAAGCAGTAGTGGCTACACGGACAGCAACTGTCTGTCGCTTCTTTGCGGGGTCCTGCACCGGTTGTTTCTTTTTAACGTTCCAGAACTTCCTCTTGTTGCTTCCTCCTTTCGTTTGGTTGGTGGTGGCGACCATGGCGCCATGGCTGGCCCTATGATCAACAAGTTGTTGTGCCAATTCCTTGGCACTTTCAAAGGTAGTAGGTTTCGAGGCCAGAACACTGTCATGAATCTGGGGTGACAGCCCCCAAAGGTATCGTTCTACCTTTTTCTCCTCCGGAGTGACCATTGCAGGACAGAGGAGTGCTAGGTCATTGAATCGGTCGGTATAAGCTTCGAGATCCATCCCCGACATCTTGAGATTCCAGAGTTCCTCTTCGAGTCTTTGTATTTCTCCCCTCGGGCAGTACTCCTTCAACATCAACGCTTTTAAGTTTTCCCAGCCTATGGAGTTAGCCACTGCAGGAGTAAGTGACTTAACTCGGCCATTCCACCAAGTAAGAGCTTTTCTTGTGAAAGTGAATGCCGCATACTTGACTTTGCTTGCTTCGGGGCAAGCACAGATTTCGAAGACTGCTTCGGTCCTTTCGAACCATTGCATCAGCGCTATGACGCCCCCGCTTCCGTCAAAAGGATCGGGTTTGCCATTAGTGAAGTCTTTGTACGAACACTCCTTAATGCGCCCCGTGCTGTCCCCCTGATTCGAGTTAGTATTCCCGGATCCGGAACCGCCGGAACCATTTGTACCCATTTGCGACATTGCTGCCGCCACGGCTGCTGTTACTGCAGCCTGAAACATCACAGGATCAAACTCCGGGGGTGGCGGCGGAGGGGGTGGTGCTGAGTTTCCGGAAGGTCTTGGTCTTTTCCTTGGTGGCATGGTTCTGACATAAGAAAGTAAAAAGAAAGACTTGTCGGTAAGACTTCAATGGTGATAACGAGTCGAGCGTTACTTGTTTCATCTCAATTGTATTTTGTCCGAGTTTATTAATTTAGAAGGCAATTAATCGCCAAGTTTATGCAATTAAGCTTATGAATTAAATAGTGTTGACTCGAGCAGAGTCAGGTGCTTGGTTTGTGTCATCATCAAAGGAAGTAAAATACACGCCACATTCATTGATAATTTGTTAGTACATATTGTTTTGAGGAATTTGACCTCATAAGGGTCTACATTACATCATAATAAAAGATAAAGTTTTGGCAGTACAAAAGCCCCTTTGACTAGTGTGATCACTTAGTCGCAAGGTCAACCTATTCGCAACAAAGAGTAGCACCAACGCATACTCGAAATCCTAGATTTATAACAAAATATAAGTAGCGCGAACACTACTCGTGGCGTGAAGCATCTGATCCCTGGTGGCCCTGGGATGAGGTCGAGGCTCCCTGAAGCTCCGCAATCCGGCGCTCAGCCGCGATTACCCTCTCCTCGAGAGCTGCGTGTCTCACCTGGTACTCCCTTACCTCCGCTCGAGCGGCGGTAAGGTCCTCGATGAGTCGGTCCAATGGATAGAAGTCCCTCTCCAAATCCCGGGTGCGTGCATCGGTGGCTGCCGTAATAGCGCTGAGATTTCGAATCTGGTCTGCCAATTCCCTACTCTGGTTTCCCAAGTTCGTGATGTGCTGGGTCATAACGGGGAGAGCTCTGTCAGCCGGTCCCCCGTGGCTGAGGTCATAATAACCTCGTTGGTCGCCATAGGGTGACCTCTGGTGCTGTTGCCGACTCCACCTCTCGATCATGGTTGCCCAACGGGGCTCAGGCCCATTGTGCCCCCAGCGGTTTGCAGGCACCCTAGCAATGTAAGGAGGGTTGAAGACTTCCTCCTCTGGCTCTTCTTCACTTTCCTCCTCATCCATGTCCACCTCGTCGTCTTCCCCTTCTTCTCCTTCTTCATCTACTTCCTCTTCTTCTTCCTCGGGCTCTTCTTCGGGATCCTCTTCGGGACCCTCTTCAATCAGCTCTTCGGGCTCTTCCTCAATCCATCCAGCATTTCCCTGGTTGGGAAAGTATGGGTCTCCTGGTAGGTGAAATCTTGCCATGACGTCTGCGCGAGAATAGAGGGATAAGAAGCGGATAGCGGTAGGGTGAAGTTATAGCAACATACAAATACTCCTATAGTATTTTAAATGTTTAGGTTTGGTTCTTATAACACTCTTTGTAGGGTGAAGTTAGGTTATAAGACTTGTTGCCCTCCTACGGCTATCCCCCGGTATGAGTAAGTCACTTTCCGGACTAATATAGTTGATCAGGCTATATCCTTCCCAAAACTGATTACTTATACCAAGGCATACTCGTAGCGTTCAACTCCTCTTCTTTTAGTTTAAGTTCTTCTAGTTATGACACTACGCGCGTATGCAATGCATGTAGGTATACTTTTAAACAGAACTTATTCGTTTTCGAAAAGTATAACCGGTTAGAATGTTTTAAAATCAGAGACTCTTAGTCCCAAATGTGTTTATAGTTTGTATATCCTATGTTGTTTGATATACTTAATTCACTATAAACCGTGCTCTGATACCAATCTGTCACACCCCTGAACCAAGGATGGCGGAAACGTCCAGGGATGGAGGACTTCATGTGTAGTATCATAACAACAATGGTAATAGTGATAAAAGTAAATACAACCAACATAAATATAATTGAAAGAGTTACATCAATGTATGGATTACATGTTTCAAAATCAATTACAATATGTTGACAAAATATGATAAGTTTGACGCCTTAACGTCCCATCCTCAAAAGTACTTTGATACCTGTTTAGCGATTTCCTGAGAATACAAGTAGTTTTAAAAAAAAATGTCAACACAATGGTTGGTGAGTTCATAAGTTTTTGTATATAATTATGAAAAAGCTCGTCATGTAATTGTATAGTTGTTCCAGAAAAAAAATCCGATAATTTTCCTTAAAATGAATAATGTAGTCTTGTATCCAAAGACTGAAATATATGAGTAATCTTTCTTATATACAGAAAATAATGTGTGTTTATTTCAATACAAACGCGTATGATATCAGTGAAACTCTCGTATATTCTTAAGTTTGTTAATACTTTCTGTGAGCTATTATAACCATACTATGACCTAGGTGGCCTGAATACGACGTTCTTCGGGCGTCGTAGAACTGAAATGACACTTGTCACCACAGACCTGCCGGTCTAGCTGTTGCGAGCAGCTCTGGTGTGGGTTGTCAAGCCCAATATAGATCTATATACAACTATCACGCTCTCCTTCCAGGAGACTCTGGTTACAATACAGGACTTATGATTTATGTGAAGAGAATGACTCACAAAGTATTTAACGAATTTACACTTAATCATAATGAAAGTTTCCTTTTGGTGAGGTATGCATTTTGAAATCCATCGTAAACTATACCTATTATAGTTTATCAAAACGAAGGTAGTAACAGTAAAGTACGTAATTTTTACTTAACATAGTTTATTTAACGTTTGTGTGTAACGGGTATACTTCAATAATAATGCTTTGTGTAATCTATGCTTTATCTAGTAAAAATCCATTTGTTAACAGGTTTATGACTAGATACTAACACAAGAATGTCATATATTGAAAATATACATGAACACTTAATAATATACATCTTGCTCAACATGTTACAAGGTGTTATGAAAATTATATGATGTTAATTAAATTAGACTTTCCTGTACTGTTTTAGAAAAGCCATAGAAAAATCATACGAAGTCAAAAACTAAATCCGTAAATTCTGAGAGTTCCCAAAATGTGTCTAGTTTACTCATAATTTTTATCATGATTTTTAATGACCTGTAACTTAGGTGAAAAAGTCCATAATCACAGACTGGTCCGGATTGGTGTTTGAAATGATAGACAGTTTTGTAAAAATCACCATAAATTGTAGAAAAATCGTATGGAGATGTGCAAGTAGTCATTTTAAAGCTAAGAAGTGGAACTATATGCACCTAAAACAGTTTTGAAAACAAAAATGCTTAAGATGTCCAAAACAGTCCGTGAATGGAGTTGAACTTTTCTGATGAAAGCTGTTAGAAAAATGTAGTTATGTTCTTAATGTTTTAACTTGTATTCCCCCCCCCCCCCCCCCCCCCCTAAAAACTTGAGAAAACGTGAAAATGTAGGGGTATGAACTCACCTTAAGTGTTTTCAGTAGATGATTGATGAAGAACGGAGGTGCTTAACTCAAGGGCACTTGGAATGTCTTGAAGATTTCGAGAATCTAGCATGATAGTTATGGAGTTTGTATGAGCTATCAATGATTTGAGTAGAACGAAGTGTGAGAATCACAAGGAGGATGGATTACACTTACCAAGAGTGGTAGAACACTTGATGATCAGCCTTGAGATCTTGAATTAGAGAGAAAAGTTGGAGAGAAAAAGTTGGAGTTGAATCTTTGGTGGAATGAGAGTGAATGAGAGAAAATGAGGAGAGAGGATGAATGTCCAGCTCTCAAAAACGTGGGAAGGAGTAATGATTGAGTGTAAAGGACATTGATGTGACTTAGGTAAGGTGGGGAGGTATGGCTGGTCATAGAGTGGGTGTGGGAGTGGTTGCTTGTGTCATAAAGTAAGGCAAAGTCAACACTCCTCCTATTTGTACTTTTACCCACTTGCTTTTATTATTAAATAGAGATTTTTATGAATTTATGATTAAATTGTGAATATTTAGGGTTTATTATGTTAAATTATGATTTTGGGTGAAAATCCCGCGTTAAAATAATTAAAAACGGGCTTAAAACGCAAATTTGGTTGAAAACCGGGAGAAAAGTGCTTCCCAGCGAGACCTCTCGGTCCTAGGCCGAGGTTCGGTCCCTAGGCCGAGGCTCGGTCCTTGCTGCTGCTGAGTCGGAAGCGAGAGGCTGAACCGGAAGCGAGAAGGGAAGCGAGGGTTCGGTCCGAAGGGAGGCAGTCCGACGCGAAGGCAAGGTTCGGTCCGAGGTCAGGCTAGAACCGAAGGTACTGTAGTGAACAGTAATGAACAGTACTTTCGGTTCGGATCCTTCTTCCTTGCATGGTTCGGTTCGGACCTTTCCTCCTTGCATGGTTCGGTTCGGATGAACAGTACTTTCGGTTCAGCTCATGAACAGTACTTTCGGTTCAGCTCATGAACAGTGCTTTCGGTTCGGTTTATGAATAGTACTTTCGGTTCTGAGGGTTCGTTTCCTTGAGTCCGTTTTTCGCGTAGACTTCCGTTTTTGGGTTATTTTCGCCAAATTCGAGGGTCGGGATGCCCCGAGTGATTATAGAAAGTTGGGAGAGATTTCGAGGGAGATTTGAGAGAGATTCCTCGTTCTCAGAGAGATTTGGGAGAGATTTGACGTACTTGGAGAGATTTTGCATACGAAGAGATACGTGAGAGAGATTTCACATACTTGGAGAGATTTGGGAGAGATTTGACATTCTTGGAGAGATTTCACATACAAAGAGATATGTGAGAGAGATTTCACATACTTAGAGAGATTTGGGAGAGATTTGACATACTTGGAGAGATTTCACATACAAAGAGATATGTGAGAGAGATTTCACATACTTAGAGAGATTTGGGAGAGATTTGACATACTTGGAGAGATTTCACATACAAAGAGATATGTGAGAGAGATTTCACATACTTAGAGAGATTTGGGAGAGATTTGACATACTTGGAGAGATTTCACATACAAAGAGATATGTGAGAGAGATTTCACATACTTAGAGGGATTTGGGAGAGATTTGACATTCTTGGAGAGATTTTGCATACGAAGAGATACGTGAGAGAGATTTCACATACTTGGAGAGATTTGGGAGAGATTTGACATTCTTGGAGAGATTTCACATACAAAGAGATATGTGAGAGAGATTTCACATACTTAGAGAGATTTGGGAGAGATTTGACATACTTGGAGAGATTTCACATACAAAGAGATATGTGAGAGAGATTTCACATACTTAGAGAGATTTGGGAGAGATTTGACATACTTGGAGAGATTTCACATACAAAGAGATATGTGAGAGAGATTTCACATACTTAGAGAGATTTGGGAGAGATTTGACATACTTGGAGAGATTTCACATACAAAGAGATATGTGAGAGAGATTTCACATACTTAGAGGGATTTGGGAGAGATTTGACATACTTAGAGATATGTGAGAGAGAGATTTCACATACAGGAAGATAGAGTGAAAACGATTGAGAGTGTTTTCGTGTGTGATGAATGAGAGTGTTCGGCTTCGTAATGCAAGGTCTTTAGACCCCGTTGTGCCATGATTTAGGATCTTACGCACTCCCTATGAGTATGCAACATTGTATTATTGTTTTTGTTCATTGTTTAGCACTAATGCTAAGGAAATTTAAACACATGAACTTTCCAAGTGGTGTTTTCTCATTAGAATAGTGAGTTATACAGTAATTACATAATATAAACCCTATCATACAAGGTTTTAATCGAGTTGACCGGTTTGACTCGTTGACCTTGACCGGCTTAGACTTGACCCGATTTTGACTATTGTCACAGTCTCGTCCTAACCTCGCATCAATACGCTAAGTGTACCAAGTTGTACACCCTGCATACTCGCTTTACACCTTGTACGCTAAGCGTACCAGGTGGTACGCCCCGCATACTGCTCAAGGACCAAAATGCAAATCTTTTAATAACAAGGGCAAATAAGAAATATACCAGGATTCAGGTGTTACAATTCTCCCCCACTTGAATCAGACTTCATCCTCGAAGTCTGTTGTCCCGAATAACTCTGGATATGCTCCCTCATCTCATCCTCGGGCTTCCAAGTCCACTCCGAACACTTGAGGTGCTGCCATGGCACCTTCACCAACTCGAAAACTTTGTTCCTCAAGGTTTTTTTCCTTCGATCCAGAATCATCACCAGTCTCTCAATATAATTCATGCGGTCATCCACCAGAATATCCTCCAAAGATACTGTAACATCCCAAGATTCAGGTACAACTATTCAATCCTCCTTCTTTTCTCTTGTGTCAAGTTTAGCCCTTTAGAGGAAAAATGTGGCAAATGAGTACGATGGGCATACTCATGTGCTTATTCTGGATGCGGAGTCGCCAAGGTATGTTGGGCGTACCTAGAGTTACGCCGGGCGTACCCGGCCCAGGTGCAAAACCCTAATCTGACTTGTGCACTATTTAAAGGGTGATAAGGCTCATTTCTCAACCTCCATATGAGTGAATGAAACCCTAAGAGAGAGCCTCCCATCGTTCTTTGTGAGTGTGTGAGTGTTGTTGGAGCTAATAGTGCATTGGTGACTTAGTGAAGAATGAAAGGAGCTTTTGGAGGCTAAAGCTTGAAGTTCAAATTTGGATCTAAGATCTACAGAGAAAGGAGCTACACTTAAAGGTATAAAGTTCAAAACTTTCCTCTTCTTTTGGTTTGTTGTTGCATGTGCCATTTCTAGGGTTAAAAACCCCAAAGGTGGAGACTTTATGAGTGTAAGGTGCTCCATGGTCCGAGATCTGTCCCTTTTCAGTGGTATTAGTGGATTAGATCCATAAAGTTTCCATCTTGGTTGTTGATATGGGGTCATGCTTGAGTAATAAGCCTTCTAGAGTTAGAGAATGGAATATTATGGGAGTTGGTGACTTGTTCAGCCATGCAAAGGCTTAAAGTCCTCAACTTTATGGATTAAGAGGCTTAGAAGTGATCAGATCTAGAAGTTGGACGTGGTTCTTAACTGTTTAATACCTCAAGAGCTAAAGGGCTGAAACAGGGGAGTACGTCGGGCGTAATCCCAGTACGCGCCGCATACTGGATGGCGTTCCCCGATTCTGAGAGGCAGCCGGGTACGCTCAGCGTACACATCTGGTACGCGCAGCATAACCCGAAAAGTTGAATTTTGGTTGACTTTTAGGGTATGGTCTATAATGGGGCCTTTTGAGTTATGAGAGGAGTAAAATGGTCTTTTACCCTTCTGAAGAGTGTCATAAGAGGACATAGTCTAGCCATTGAGAGTTATATTAAATAGGGTATTTATTTTATGTGATTAGGCGGAGGCTAGACCAGAGTTTACCGAGTCAGAGATTTACCAGAGGTGAGTCTTCTCACTATACTTTACTTAAAGTGGTAAACAGGTATGTGACAATGTATTTCAGAGTTTGGTGCCAGTGTATTTACATGCTATTTATGTGTTATAATTATTGTGATATATGATATGCATGATTCAGAGTTTATAGAGTTAGGACCATTGGGTCCATAGAGTTAGGACCTTTGGGTCCACAGAGTTAGGGCCAGAGGGCCCATAGAGAGTTGGGACTGGAGGGTCTCACTGAGACACATTGAACAGAGGGTCCAACAGAGTTATAGCCTCGAGTGGCTAATATGTGTTAGAGTGGTATTTTGGGGAACTCACTAAGCTTTATGCTTATAGTGTTATGTGTTATGTGTTATGTGTTTCAGGTATCAGGGATGAATGTGGGAAGACGTCAGCATTATTCGTACACACACATGGGATTTTATGTATTTCGATCTTGGGGAATGTTTTGTGAAACAAAGATTTGATACAATGACATTTTATTTATAAATGTGTTTGGAAAAATGTGTTTTGAAAATGCGAAAAATTGTTTTAATTTTTACGTCATTACAGATACCACTGTGGAATCATCCAATAAGCATTTCCGCAGCTGAGAGACGTGAAACGTGCTATGAATCTAACTGAGCTCAGCTGGAAGATCTAAACGATATGTGACCCGACCCGCCCGATCCAAAACCCTGAAGGGACTAATATACCTGAGGCCTAGTTTGCCCCGCTTCCTAAACCGGATGACACCTTTCTAAGGTGATATCTTCAGGAGAACCATATCTCCCACCTAGAACTCTAAGTCTGACAGGCGTCTGTCAGCATAACTCTTCTGCCGAATCTGAGCTATCTGGAACCTACTCCGAACCTGCTGAATCAGCTCAGTGGACTTTAGTACCACCTCGGTACTCTCCATAACCCGTTCACCGACCTCGTGGGGTCCTGCACTTCCTCCTATAAAGCATCTTGAAAGGAGGTTGATCGATACATGTGTGATAACTATTGTTATACTAAAAATCTGCTAACTGAAGATACGTATCCCAACTCCCACCGAAATCCAAAACACACGCCCGCAACTATCCTCGAGGTTATGAATAGTCCGCTCACTCTGACCATCGGTATGCAGATGAAAAGTTATGCTAAAATGGAGACGAGTACCCAAGTTGTCATGGAACCTCTTCCAAAACCTGGAAGTGAACTGGAAATCTCTATCGGAAACAACTGATACCGGCACCCTATGACGTGCCACAACCTCCCGGATATAAATCTCAGCCGACTTCTCTGCGGAACTACTCTCCTAAATCAGAATGAAATGGCCGCTCTTGGTTAAATGATCCATGATGAACCAAATCGAATCCACTCCACGCGCAGTCCTAGGAAGCTTCGTGATAAAATCCATAGTGATATCCTTCCATTTCCATACGAGAATCTCCGACGGCTTCTTCTTTTCGTGAGGACGCTGATGCTTGTTATTGACTTTCCTACAGGTCAAGCACCGCTCCACGTACCAAGCCACATCACGATTCATGCAGGGCCACCAATAATCAGGACGAATATCTATATCCATCTTCGTCCCCCGGGGATGAATGGAGAACCTAGACTTGTGGGCCTCCTCCATCAGATTTTGGCATACATTGCCCCAATAAGGAACCCAAACTCGCCGATACATAGTCAAAAATCGACGATTATCATAATCGAAGGAAGCCACTTGACCCACAATACGCTTGCTCTTTCAATGGTCTTCCTTCATAGCCTCAACCTGTGCCTCACGAATATATTCAAACAACGGAGTAATCACGGTCATCCTCAAACATATATCCTTGATCAGAGCCACGACCGCCTTGCGGCTGAGAGCATCGGCCACTACGTTGGCCTTCCCCGGGTGATAAAGGATCTCACAATCATAATCCTTCACCACATCCAACCATCGACATTGCCTTAAATTAATATTTGGTTGATCCATCAAGTATCAGGCTCTTGTGATCCGTGTAAATAGTACAACAGACCCCATAGAGGTAATGCCACCAAATATTGAGTGCAAAAACCATGGCTCCAAACTCCAAATCACGCGTCAGATAATTCGCCTCATGAGGCTTCAGCTGCCTCGAAGCGTAAGCAATCACGCAACCTCTCTGCATCAATATTTCCCCCAACCCTGAGATCGATGCATCACCATATACCACGAAATCATCAACACCCTCTGGCAGGGTCGGAATCGGTGCCTCACACAACCACTGCCTCAAAGTCTCAAAAGTTGCCTACTGCTCAGGCCCCCAGTGAAATGTAACTGTCTTCTTTGTCAGTCGGGTCAAAGGAACAACTATCTTGGAGAAATCCTGAATGAATCTCGGATAATAACCCGCCAAGCCTAGAAAACTCCGAATCTCAGATGGAGACATCGGAACCTCCCACTGCATCATGGCCTCAACCTTGGCCGGATCGACCAGGATACCATTTTGGTTGACAAAGTGTCCCATAAACTGCACCTCGCGCAACCAAAACTCACACTTGGACAACTTTGCAAAAATTCTCTCTTTCCTCAATGTCTCTAGCACTTCCCTCAAGTGCTCCTCATGCTGCTTCTGAGTCTTGGAATATACTAAGATATCATCAATGAATACTATCACAGATCGATCGAGCATCGGTCTGCATACGCGGTTCATGAGGTCCATGAACTGCGGCCGAAGCATTGGTGAGCCCAAAAGGCATCATCACGAACTCGTAATGACCATAACAAGTCCGGAAAGTGGTCTTCTGCACATTCTCATCCCTGACCCACATCTGATGATAACATGATCACAGATCAATCTTGGAAAACCAAGATGCACCCTGAAGCTGGTCAAAAAGATCATCAATCTACGGGAGGGGATAACGGTTCTTCATTGTTACCTTATTCAGCCCCCAGTAGTCAATACACATATGGTAAGACCCATCTTTCTTCTTTACAATAGAATTAGTGCTACCCAAGGCAAACTTCTAGGTCGAATAAATCCCTTGTCTAACAGCTCCTACAGTTGTGTAGACAACTCATGCATCTCATGGGGGGGGCAATCAATAGGGTGCTTTGGCTATCGTAGCCGCACCTGGAACCAGGCCAAATCCTTCAACCTACCTCCAAAGGCACCCCAGGAAAATCCTCTGGGAATAAATCTAGATAATCCTGCACAATAGGCACATCATCCATGGTCTCCTTACACTTATCTTGGGTATCCATGACATAGGCGACATAACCGGAACAACCCTGCTGAAGATAGCGTTTGGACCTCGCTACCGAACACAAAATTGGCCCACGTTGAGATCTCTCCCATGAACTACTATCTCCCCCCACTAGGGGTCCGAACCCCAACCAACTGCTGCTCAAATTCGATCACTACACCATTAGGGCTCAATCAATCCATGCCCACAATAACCTTGTTCCCATGCAGAGGAATGGGAACCAAATCGACTGGATATTGCTCGTTGAATAACTGGAGAGTACAACCCCAATGAACCCTCGCAACCTGAACAGACCTATCATCAGCAATCTTGACATCTAGAGGACAATCCAGCTCCCCTGGGGCTCCAACAATTCTCTTGCTCAGCGCAAGCGATACAAACGATCGGGTGGTCCCCGAATCAAACAATACCAATGCAGAAATATCGTTTACAAGGAACAATCCTAAAATAAAACAAATAAACATAAGCAAGAAATTCAATATAAATAAAGAGATAAGGAGAAGATACATACCTTTCACCACATCAGGAGTTGCACATGTCTCCTCGTCCATCAACTGGAAAGCCCTGCTCTTCACCACAGGTGCATCAGCCCGGCCCTGGCGGCTGTCAGTAATCCGAAAAGTTATAGGAACAAGTGCTGACACCGGTCCTGCTGCATCCAAACTCAGACAATGGCCTTCTTCATCTCCTCGTCTGCCATATACCGTGGAACCAAAAGTTCCCTCTCTCGAAACATGGTGGTGATCTCATCCACCGTCTCCGAAGTCTAGCGGAGATCCTGAAACTCTCACGTCAACTGCTGCACCTCGATCACCGATGCAAACTCAACTCGAAACTTGATCAAGAAATCATCACATTGCATCACATCAACAACATCATCACCCGCTACACGTCCTACCTCCTCCCACCAGTCTCATGCCCCATCCTTTAAAAGGCATGAAACTAGTCTAACTTTGTCCCCCTCGGGGCAACGGTTGGTGCGGAAGGCGTTAGCAACATTCGCTAACCACCTCCTACTCGTTATCGGTTCCTTCGCCACGTGATAATCTAGAGCTCCACATTCTGGTAACTCCCTGAAGGTCAAAGAACGCACCCCAACCAAGGCCACCATCTTTGTTTGAAAGGCGCTCAACTGCTCATCCAGAATCTCCAGAATACCCTCCTTGACCGTGCCAAAGATCACAGGAGTCTACTCAAGAATATTGCACGTAATCTCAAATGAGATGAACTCCCTAGTCTGGTTATCTAGCTGCTCGGCTCCCGATCCTTAGCTCGAGTCCTCTCCAGCACCAGAGCTGCCAACAGGTATGCCTCGCAATGTAACCATACTGAAAATAGACCTGACAAATCATTAGAATGCGCATATATATATATATATATATATATATATATATATATATATATATATATATATATATATATATATATATATATCAGGAAATCACAACTCCACAAGCTCCCTGGATTCATCGCAGCCCTCCTTGAATCGAGTACGGATCCTTTGCTTCCAGTAGTACGGGCCCATAATACCTTCCACATTTATCCCTACTTTCCTTAAGGATTGCCTTGACTCCACCAAGTCACTTTATATCCATACAAATTCTCCTCACATATAAGGCTCCCAGCACTAGATCTCATCCTAGGTTTTCCTAGGGCAAACTCCACATCACTCTCCGCCATCGGCTGCATAAGGAACTCCCGCTAACTTCCTCTAACTAGCTCACAAATACAATTACATATTACCAAAATCAAATAATTCTTCGAATGACTGGTCTCACACTACAACGGTTGGACTCAGAAAAGAGCTGCACAATAGAGTTAAAACATGTTAACGTATCCCACCAGGAATACATCAAATATAATGGAAACGTCAGTCTGATAGACAGTTTGGGTAATGGACGTCGTATGCCTAACATTGTATCCTCTCCCTTGCCCTCGCGATCCCGTATTTGTTCCTTGGCTGTAACAGCCCAGATTCCCAGGTATTATTCATTCTTATATTTTTGGTGATTTGTAGGGAGACTCGGCGAGTTGGAGCCCAAACTCGCCGAGTATGATCACGGCTATGGGCACGGGTTCGCGTCTGGACTCGACGACTCCAAAAGTGGACTCGGTCAGTCCACGTTGTTTAGTGAAACCTTAATTCCCCAGGTTTGGAGCCTATTTAAGGGCACTTATAGCCTCCCATTGCAGCTACCAGTCCCTTGAGAGAACCCTAAGAGAGCTAAATCGTTTTAGGAGAGAGGAAGTCACTTTTGGGCCCTTGTATTCCTTGTTTAGCAAGAAGAAGGTGGCAAGAGCAAGGAGGAGGTGAGATTCCAGCAGATCCAGAGTCCAGAGGCTTCATTTTGAGGTAATAGCTCGAATCTCCTTCAGTTTTAGGGTTGATCTTTAGAGTTAGGGTTTTCTAACCCCTTTGGAGAGTGATTATGTGAAGCAAATGGTCCCTCTTCGAGTTTGTGCCTTGGATCTGGACTCAAAGAGGTCCAGAGACCTTAACCCTTGGAGCTTTTTGGGTTATTATGGAGTTATTGGACCTAGGTTGTCATTTTTGGGACCAAATCTCCTTTTGATGCCTTGTGGGAGTTATACAAGCATCAAGTTTCGAACTTTACGTGACATTCATGCTTGGGAAGGCCAGATCTATAGTTTGGAGAAGCAGATCTGACCTTAGAAGGTCAATAGAGTTTGTGCATGGCATGAACTCGCCGAGTTGTTCTTGGGACTCGGCGAGTAGGGTTAGGGTTTCGCGTAAATTGTTCAGCGAGTAGACTCGCCGGGTTGGGGGATGACCCAGTGAGTCAAGGAAAGTCAATAGGGGGCTGAGTCAAGTCGGAACTCGCCGAGTTGTTCTTGAGACTCGGCAAGTTGAGTCGTGGTGGCCCCGCGATTCATGTCAGGTGGAACTCGTCGAGTTAGGGAAGTACTCAACGTGTCAAGAGAGGATCCGAGGGAGTCAGTGAACACATATAGACTCGCCGAGTCGCTCTAGTGCACTCACCGAGTCCGGTCAAAGTTGACCGTTGACCATTGACCAGAGTTGACTAATGTTGACTTGATAGGGTTAGTCAACCTTAGTTATGAAAGTGTTAATTAGAGATATATTGTGTTATAGGAGGATTATAGCTCGGGGGATCGAGCGCGAGTGATTTCCGGGATTCGCGAGTTATCGAGATACGCGAGGTGAGTCTTCTCACTATACTTTACCTTGAGTAGGTAATCAGAGTTATGTGACAGAGTATTTGTATGCTATATGTATGTTATGTGTTGTACTACATTATTTCTATGTGATTTATGCTGTGCATGTTTATAGAGTTGGAACCGGAAGGTTCACAGAGTTAGAACCAGAAGGTTCACAGAGTAGGGTCCACGGACCCACAGAGTTATAGCCTCGAGTGGCTAATATGTGTTATGTGTGGTATTTTGGGGAACTCACTAACCTTTGTGCTTACAGTGTTTGGTGTTATTTGTTTCAGGTACTAGTGATGACCGTGGGAAGGCGCCGGATTGATCAGTACACACACGAGATTTTTATGTTATGAGATCTTGGGATTTTTATATGGCATGGATTGAGTTTCAAACATTGATGTTTTTATGGATATTAAATGAATTATGTTTTTATAAAATGCAAAAAATTGTTTTTGAAATTTACGGTGTTACATTGGCGCCCAAGCGCCAAGGCCAATGTCAAGACAAAATAGTACCCATCGCCTCCCAGAGGGACAAGTGTAGAACTCAGGACGCCGCTCCTAGCAAGCCTGCACCAATAGCAAACAACCACTCGCGGAGCACGATCTGCTAATCGAAGGCCATCTATCCATGCCAAACCTGAAAATATAGAAGGTACTGTCAAGGATATGTCCCCTACCACAGGTATAAAAAGGTCCCTTCTCCTCAGAGAGAATGGATCGAGAGAAAAAACCCTTAAACACTCACCTAACACTTTTCCACTTTCTCTTGAAGAATCGAACTGGCTTGATCGTCAGAGCTTCGTTCCGGCATTGCCTCCCAGGCGACGACTGACAATCATGTTTTCCTTGTTGTGATTCTCAGGCCCTTCGCTTCCATCCCTCAAAGAGGCGGAGTTAAGCCGGAGACATATCACAATAGTTGGCGCCATCCGGACATGCACCAAGTACGGCACAACCCACTTCACAACATCAGAAGCTGGAAATGATGGATAAAGGACTGATACGACACGAAGGTGACGAAACTAGCCCGGTTAGACCAATATAGTCCCTCGACGGAAGCGGTACATCGACACTGAAAGGGCAGCCGCTCACACAGACATTGTCGATGCCGCCAGTTGGCCCCGCAGTGGAGTTCCTCGCTAGTCTATGGTGAGCGCTGCACGTCACAACGGAACATCTGGCCACGAATACCACCACAATGCCTCAAAGAGCGTCGACCACCCAATCACAATAAACAATAAATCGAACACAACCATCGACGTGATGGGTGGGAACTAGCACCCGGTCCCCTGGCACCATTCTATCAACCGTAACACCAATGTCTGCAGGTCATCCGTCCTCCCCGATGGCCGCCATGTCGCATATCTTGCTATTTTCATAGCAGCCACTGTTCAACTTGTATCCATACCACTACCAAGGCATGTAGCCTCAAACGTAGCTACAAAACCACAACATTCAAGGCACACCAACGCAGGGGATGAACTAACACACAATGGGGCCAATAGAGCCAAGTTTGCAACTGGATAAGCTGATGCATGCATGCTCCACACAGGCACCGTATATGCCCCAAGTGACCATGTACAACCATCGGTACCATTACGAGTATGGCTAAGGGTATAACAGCCCATACCACGTACAACATGCAATGGTCAGTGGAGCACCTAACTACACACACATAAACTGCCCCATAACAAGTATTAGCTCAACATTCCGCCAAGAGCTATTACAGTATGAAATACCACATTCCGCCATGATCCCAAACATCCCAAAGTATGATGGCACCACAGATCCTGACGAACACATAAACACCTACGAGTGGAAAATGACATCCCTTTGGATGGATACGAGATTTACCTACACCTACTTCCCGGTCATGCTTTCGGTAAATGCAAGAAAATGGTTCAAGGCACTACGTCTGGGAAGCATCTCCAGCTTTGAACAATCGAGGTATCTCTTCCTCCACAACTTTATCAGTTGTGGAAAGTCAAAGGAAATGCCAACTCTATCATGGCATCCACGAAAAAAATAGCGAGAATCCATCTGAGCATACTATGACTGGTTTACCCTACTAACCCTAAGCGTCCCCGGTCACGAGGAATTTCTAGTCACGGGCGCCTTCGCCCACGGGCTACTGCTATGCCCTATGTCAAGGAAAATGCAGGGAACAGTGCCAAAATCTAGGGACGAGCTCAAATATAGGGTCGAAAAATACCTCAAGCAGATAAAGAGAGAAGAATAAAAACAATCCAATCTAAAAGTTGTAGTAAACGCCTACCTCAAACAAGAATCAACTGACTCCCACTATCACCATAGCCACAAGGAGCACAACGATGGAAGCCATGATAAACATAGCAGATATTCGAGACATTCATCTCGTAAATTCCGCCCGTTCGTCAAAGACAAGCCTAAGAGCCATAGGTTGGAAGTACACGAGGTAGAAAAAACACCTCAGTGGACGGAAAAAGAGAAAAGAAAATATTGTGAATACCACAAGAGAAAAACCCACAACACTGGAGAATGCGCAATCCTTAAAAGAGAGGTAGAAGACAAGCAATTGAGTGGAGACTTAATAGAAATCGCAAAGACTCTATGATCAAAGCTCGAAGCTGAGCGAAAAGACGGGAGAACCCAGAAGGAGGCGAATAAACAACCAATAAAAAAGGAGGAAATGTTCACAATTGTAAGGCTCTGTGACAATCGTCAATTTCAAGTCAAGTCAAAGTCAACAAGTCAACCCGATCGACTCGATTAACCCTTGTGTATTAGGGTTCACGTTATGTAATTACTATTCAATTCGAGTAGTGTTCGCACTGCTCATGTTTTGTTATAAATCTAGGATTTCGAGTATGCGTTGGTGCTACTCTTTATTGCGAATAGGTTGACCCCGCGACTAAGTGATCACACTAGTCAAAAGGGGCTTTTGTACTGCCAAAACTTTATCTTTTATTATGATGTAATGTAGACCCTTGTGAGGTCAAATTCTCTCAAAACAATATGTACTAATAAGTTATCAATGAATTTGGCTTGTATTTTACTTCCTTGGATATTGACATGAACCAAGCACATAACTCTGCATGGGTCAACACTATTTAATTCATAAGTTTAATTGCATAAACTTTTCGATGAATTACCTACTAATGTAATAAACTCGGGAAATAATACAAATGAGATAAAACCAGTAACACTCGACTCGTTATTACTATCGAAGTCTTACCTACTTGTCATTTTAAAATTATGACAGAACCATGCCACCAAGGAAAAGACCAAGACCTTCCAGTAGCGCAGCACCACCTCCTCCGCAGCCGCCACCACATTTTGACCCAGAAATGTTCCAGGCTGCAGTAACAGCAGCTGTGGCAGCAGCTATGTCACAAATCGGCACTAATGGCAATGGTGGTTCTGGATCTGGTGCTACACCCTCTAATCAGGGTGACAGTTCGGGGCGCACAAAGGAATGCACTTACAAGGACTTCACAAATGGAAAACCTGATTCTTTCAATGGAAGCGGGGGCGTCATCGCACTAATGCAATGGTTTGAGAGAACCGAAGCAGTCTTCGAAATTTGTGCTTGCCCCGAAGCAAGCAAAGTCAAGTACGCGACGTTCACTTTCATCGGAAGAGCTCTGACTTGGTGGAACGGCAGAGTTAAGTCGCTTACTCCTGCAGTGGCTAACTCTATAAGCTGGGAGGATTTAAAAGCTTTGATGCTAAAGGAATATTGCCCAAGAGGCGAAGTGCAAAAACTGGAAGAGGAACTCTAAAGCCTCAGAATGTCGGGCACAGATCTTGAAGCTTACACTGCCCGGTTCAATGACCTAGCGCTCCTCTGTCCATCAATGGTCACTCCAGAGGGGAAAAAGGTGGAACGATACCTCTGGGGACTATCATCCCAGATTCAAGATAGTGTACTAGCCTCGAAACCTACTACCTTTAAGAGTGCCAAGGAATTAGCACAGCAACTTATCGATCACAGGGCCAGCCGCTCTTTTCTAGTAAAGCGCCAACACAACCGAGCAACCAAGTTGTCAATGCAGGGGCAAGCCAAACCTGTTATGGATGTGGTGAAGCAGGAAACTTCAGGGGAAACTTCCCCAAGGCACAAGCTCCTAATGCTGGTGGTGTAGGGAGGGTCCTGAAAATGGGACACGGGGAAGCGGTCAAGGATCCTACAGTGGTTACCGGTACGTTCCTCCTCAATAACTCTTGTGCATGCGTACTTTTCGATTGTGGGTCAGAAAGGAGTTTCGTGAGCCACCAATTCAAACATTTACTTAAGCAAAATCCCCAAACATTAAAAGATTCATATGTCGTAGAAACGGCAAACGGAAAGGTTGAGCGCGCTAATGATATTTACATAGGGTGTACTCTCACTCTAGACAACCATTCGTTCAAAATCGATCTAATGCCGAGTGTTTTCTAAGGTTTGCTAAAAATTCACGAGTTATTTATTAAGTTAGACTTCATTTGTGAAAAATAAGAAACACTAAAACTTGTAATTGAAAATCTGACAGTTTTGACCTTTTTTACTGGGGTCCAACAATGGTTAAAATGGATAAGGTAAAGACTTAATATATTTAGATGAATAATTGTGTATTGTCAAAAGTACGTCTCTGGAAGTTTAAAAGTGAACACTAAGTTTTGCAATGCTGTAAGTTTTATAAACACGGATTATAAAACTAATTTGAAATAAAATAAACAAATGATGTGTGTTGGAAATTTAGGAATTAGAGATATCTTAGAAACATGTGTGAAGTAGAAAGTTGTGAAAATATCATGTTGAGATTCAAGAAAACACATTTAAGTAAGGTACAAAGCCTAAATGAGAAAGCTGTTAAAAGTGTTAAAAAAAAGTGATTTGAAGATTTGATGAAACCTTTTCACATAATAAGAACTTCAATGTCATATGTTTAAGTTTTATAGCATAGAGTTTAAACACTTTTATAAAAGAAAATGTTTCTGAGTTTTTCGAAAACGTGTCAAAATGGTAATCAAGGTTTAAAATAGTTTATATGCCCCTAAAAGCACATCTATCCATTGAAATGGATTTGAAATGAAATCGAAATAGCAAGGTAAAAACCAATATGGGCTAAGTTGAGTTTTGAAGAAAAGCGTTAAGTTAAAGCAAGTTGTCAAAAGAGTTTTAGCGAGAATATGGCTTAAATTGTTAGGAAATGTCTACTAAGTTGAATGAAGTGGATACAAAATATTTTATCGATGATAAATAAAACCGATGAAGCGAAATAATTTTTCGATGGAAGATTAAGAAGTAAGGAATAAGTATGTTAGTGAGCTGATCGTACCTAAATACTAAGCGAGTCTAAGGCGAGTGTCGGTGTCTTTTCCCCCAAGATAAAGGACAAGAAAAATTGTTTGAAAAACGTTTTATGGTCTCAATACAGTTTACGACCTTTTATAGAGGTCAAAGGGACATCCTATGTTAAGTTTTAAGCTTAAGGTGGAAACAACCTAAAGCTAAATTCGTAGCGTAGTAATAAGGTCTCACGTATGGGTTAAACTCTCGTGTCTCCTCGTAAGTCGAATCCGGAATGCCCTCCAATGGTATACAAGTGATTACTTAGTGGTGACTCATCTACCTCCTTACGCGATGCTCCAATTATCATTTGTGTCAGTATCGAAATGCTTTTTCCTAGTTGTAACTTTAGTATGAAGACGATGAAGAGGTATTGAGGAATAATTGGTATAGGTTTCGACTTATGATTATTACTAGTGTATATCTAGCTACTAACCTTACATCCACTGTTCTAAAAGGCGCGCCATGGCGCGCGCCAAGGCGCACCATGGCGTGAGGCGTGGCTTCGCCGTTACGAAAAGCTTCATAACGTTGCTGTTAGGCGTAACACGTGGCAAGGCGTGATATGGCGCGCCATGGCGCGTTATGACGTGTTATGGCGCGTGTTTTTTCGTTTGAGACACAATTTTTTTCTCTTCGTTATGTCTTTTCAAATCGGAGATACAAGTATTGTGGTTTTTGTTAACTTTTTGTTATTAGTTATTGATCTAACACTTCTAATAAGTAGTTATATTTAATATAAATTTATATTTATGTGGTAATATAATTTTAAATTAATACAAAATCGCCGCCTTACATCACGCCTTGAAAAACGCCGTGGCTCGCCATGGCTCATTAAGCTTGAGGCTTGGCCTTGCCGCCACGCCACGCCTCACGCCATTTAGAACCTTGCTTACATCTAAAGTCAATAGCTACCAAGGAATACCCATTTGTAGTACTATGTGCATTGCTCCTAGAGTGGCTAGTGATATAACCTAAGTGGTTAACCTAGCACTTGATAAGGGACATGAATATTTCTAAATAAAAGCATTTTTTATAAAAGTGCACTTAGTTTCTAAGTGTATCTAGATGAATGCCTATAATATGCAATGCACGTACACACACCGAAAAATTTTGTTTTTCAAAAGTTTAAGTTGAAAATTATTTTGAACATAATTCTACAATAACCGTTTCCAGCCTTACATTAACTTTCCTTAATTAAGCATAGTTGGCCAGGCTATACTTAATTAAAGTCCAATAATGCGTACTCGAATTAGTTATACCACTAGTATGTTCTGTATTTTAAAAACGTTTAGAATTTTTTTTTGGCTATAGTTGTGGTTTTCCAAAGGAAAACCGGTATTCTCTATAACCTTCGGCTCTGATACTATTTTCTGTCACACCTTGCTAAAGCGGAAACACGAGACGTGGCAGTATAAAGGGTTTCATAGCAAAAGTTAAAAGACAACACCAACCATAGTATTAAAAATCATTACAAATTTACAATGGGTTTGAACAACTTTTAAAAGAAATTACAATGAAAAATAGGAATACAACACAAGCGAATGCTCCTAACAGTGAAGTGTCCCTAAGTGCCACTTACTCAATGATTCCTGAAAAAGCATGTAAAACGAGCGTCAACTATAAAAATAGTTGGTGAGTACTCACAAGTTTAACAAAATAATATTGGTTCATGAATTGAAATCAAAGTTTTGATAAAAGTTTCCAATAATAAAAGTATATTGTTAAAAGGAGTAAATAAGTTTGTAAAAACAAAGTTCTTTGTCATCATGAGAGATAAAGTATGTTACCCGAATAAGATGCAACATTCATATTCTCATGGAAGATAAAGTTCGTTACTCAAATGAGTAAACAAGTTTCATTGCTAAAATGAGCAATCAATTTTGTTGCTACAAGGAGCAAACAATTTCATTGCTAAAACATGTATATAAGTTTTCAGTAATAAAAGTTCGTTGTTGTAATGTGAAACAAAGTTCATTGCTATAATTAATAAACAAGTTTATTGCTATAATAAATAACAAGTTTATTGCTATAATGAGTAACAAGTTTGTATGTGTATGAGTAAACAATGAGTTTTCAACCAAACCTATGACTGAAGCCCTAACAAGATCTATGCTTATCGTTCCATAGATGAATATGGTATCATGCACTCCAGCAATAGGGCGAGTGAGGAGCTGTCAATTCCTAATAGTGCTATCCATAATGACCATTTGCTCAAAGAGTTAATGGTTAGAGATAAGGGAAGGGTATTAATACGATAAGTTCTCATGTTCCATGTTGCATAGACATACATAGAGAGATATAGCAATAAAATAGCAATCATGTTTGATACAAATCAATTTAAATACAACGAACAAATAATAGTTTTCCGGGACATGCTTTTCCACCCCAAAACATAAAAACTGAAAATAGGGGAGTGCGTGAATACTCACAATATGCAAAATATAGCAACCAAGTTTATACGAGTCAAATAAAAACAACGAATATAAATAGTTTAGGATATGCTTTTCCACCCCAAAACATTTAAAAAACGAAAATAGGGGAGTGGTGAATACTCACAATATGCATTGAGATGATGCAAATGGTGCCTTGACTACGCTCCACTCGTACCATTATCGATTCCTACAATAATGGTATTCGCTAGTGAGTCTCTAATCGAAATCAAACACTAGTATACTTACTACTACAATAGAATTATGCCAATAGTGTGTCAAAATTTAATATTGATAAGTTACAAACATTTTTCTGTGGAAATTAAGTTTCAAAGAATCAATTGTTATATAACAATTTAAGTGCAAAATTTCCATTATTGAAATGTTAATATTTAAAATTTTAGAGGTGTTCAAATGATTAAATATTCAAAACTAAATCAATTTAGTTCTAAACTTTCCCAAACTTTGCATTTCAGTTTTAATTGAAGTCAAAGGCCTCAAGATAAATTTACTTGAATTTTTTATTTGTCTAACTATTTTTCACCATTTTAGTTTCTTGAATAACCATAAAATCATGAAAAATACTAAACAGTTAATAAAAATTACCAAACTTCAGATTTTGGTTCCCAACACATTAGAAGATTTCCAGATAAAATTGCATGGATTATAGATATGTATAACCATTTTTATTGTATTTAATTCCCTAAATAGATAACAATTCATGAAAAAGAGAAATAAGTTTCCAAAATTACCCAAACTTTTTTTATTACTGTTGTTGAACATTATTAAGATGGGAAAAATATAAAAATTGATTTCTAAACTGTTTAACCGAATTTTATGATTTTTGAGCATTTATTCTAATAAAAATTGAAATAAATAGGAAACAGTTCCCAAAATTGCCCAAAATTTTTGTAACACTTTTATTATACATGTAGAATCTGTGAAAAATATAAAAGATATTTTTAAATTAGTCTTTCCATTTTTCCTTGTTTAATCCTCTTAAATAATCATTAATTGAATAATAATTATTAAAAAGTTAAAGTAAATTACCAAAAATTTTGTACACTTCATTCACAGAATAAATAATCTGGGAAAAATACCAAATGTGGTTTGTATATACCGAAATCCGATTTTGTGTATTTAAGTATATTTAATCTTAGAAAATAGGAGAAAAATAGTATACAGAAGAGAAAAATCATAAAAAATTTTATGTAGCCTTCTAATGTGCTACAAGGTGTTCTGGTAAATATTCATAATTTGTGGATGATTAAAACTATTTTTCCTGGTTTTAGTCCATTATAAATACAAAAATCGAAGAAAAATAGGAATACATTATGAAAAATTCTGAACATATTTTGCTAAGTTTTACACAGAGATTATAAGCTGCGAAAATTATTATATACTCTTTTCAAATTATCTAAAGCGGTTTTATGATTTATTGGGGCTAAACAAAAAGAAAATTCAAAACTATATTAAACAGTAACAAAAACCGATGAAATTTAATGTGGGGTCATTATTTAGCATAGGGTCGTCCAAGAATTTAACTAGGATTTATAGACATCAGAAAGTATTTTATATGATTTATTGCACTATTTTATTTCAATAATTATAATAATTCGAGAAAAATGAATTATTTTATGAAAATTTGTTGAACATCTCATTTTGTTGATGGGAATCTGGGAAAAATCGGATTTGGTCAGAAAATGAGTTTTAGATATTTATTTGGAAATAAATCCTTCATGAACATATTTGAAAGTTTTTAACAACATACTTTGATGGTCTAGCATCTAAGCTTGAAGATCATCACATGCATGTTTGTTTGAAGACCATTCATGAGTTTGAAATGTTCAAAAATCATTTTTGAAAGAAAACTTAGAGTGCATATGGTGATTTTCCACCAAAACTTGTAGAAAAGTGCATTTTCATGATCTTGACTTAGGTTTAGGTCCTTGGATTTCACCATTTACAACATGCATGTTGTTTTTGGGTGAAATCCTACCACCATCATCATCAAAGCCGTGAGTTTGTGTGTGTGTGTGTATGTTTATGTGTTCATGATCTTTCATTAGAATGGAGTAGAAGAAGGAGAAAATGCAATAAAACATGTAAAACTTGAAGGAAGATGAAGGAAAATCGTGTTCTACCTTAATGAACACCACTAGATGATGAAGATTTTGAGTTTGAGGTGTGTTCTTGGACTTATTTTCTGGAAAATTTCGTGGATATAGAGGGAGGAAGAGAGAAAATGTAATGGTGATGAAGAGTGTGAGAGAGAATGAGAGAAGATGAGAGAAAAGTGAGAGAGAGAAGATGGAGTATGGGAAAGTGAAAAATGAATAATGGTTTGGGGAAATGATGCATTGGAGAGAGGGGGCCGACTTTTGAGGGTATAATATCCCTCTCTCTTTCATTTTTCTTTATAAAATTTAAATATTTTATAAAAATATCAAATATTTAAAAAAATATGCAACTTAACCAAGTTTTTATGCATAAAAGTGTTGATTTTTGATTTATAAATTAAGGGTAATGTTAAGGAGTTAAATTTTATTTTCCTTGAATATATTATACCAATTTTAATTATCATAAGATAATATTACAAGGTTTATAATTATTTTTATAGAATTTTTAAGGTTAAAGTTTGTAAATATGAGTTTTTAGGGCATTTAGGGTTTTTAAGAGTTTGTAAATCTTTGGATATCAAAATTACTTGAATTTTGAGACTTCAAACTATTTTAGAGTTTCATAACTCTTATTCAAATTAGAAATATTGTTTGTAATTTATTTTTTTATTGGTTTATTGGCAATCTATGTAGTGACTTTGAGATTCAAACGAAATTGAGGAAATCAAGTATACTAGTCCTAGTTTCAATTTTGACTTAAGTTTCTATGAGACTCTGACCTAACTTTTACTACTAGGTCAAGTGCATGTTGTGTATATATGATTCATGAAATGGTGTTCGAGTCAAAGAGTGACCCAAATATCGATAGTCACTATAGTTAAGTAGTAGTAGAATTCACATATCAATGTGAAATCTAAGTACACCATCCATTGTTTCTATCGGTTTCCAAGTTTCTACTAGGTTATAACTTAGCATCTAGTTACTAAGTCTAGTATGTGTAGTTCCTATTTTTGCAACTAAGTTTAGTCAAATCTAGAACCGACTCGAATTTTGATGGTTGTCATAACAAACAACACCTGCGACAAATACTGGAGACTCTAGGAGCCGAGAAGCTTTATGCTAAGTTTTCAAAGTGAGAATTTTGGCTTCGAGAAGTGGGATTCCTTGGCCACATAATTAGCGAGAAAGGGATACATGTGGATCCCTAAAAAATCAAAGCAATCAAAAACTGGTCAGCACCTGCAACACCGACAGAAATTCGACAATTCCTAGGGTTCTCCGGCTACTACCGAAGGTTCATACATAACTTCTCCAAAATTGCCAAACCCCTCACCACCTTGACTCAGAAAGGCATGGTATTCAAGTGGGAAGATAAACAAGAAGCCGCTTTCCAAACGTTAAAACAAGCCCCATGCAGCGCACCGGTTTTGTCTCTTCCAGAAGGAACCGATGACTTCGTGGTATATTGTGATGCCTCAAAACAAGGCCTCAGATGCGTGCTCATGTAGAGAGGGAAGGTCATCGCTTACGCATCAAGGCAACTTAAGACCCACAAAGTTAATTATACTACCCATGACCTTGAGCTGGGAGCAGTAGTGTTCGCGAGCAGTAGTGTTCGCCCTAAAGATCTGGAGGCACTACCTCTACGGCACAAAGTGCACTATCTTCACTGATCACAAGAGCCTTCAGCATATTCTCAATCAAAAAGAACTTAACATGCGGCAAAGAAGATGGGTAGAGCTGCTAAACGACTACGAGTGTGAAATTCGCTACCACCAGGGAAAGGCCAATGTAGTGGCCGATGCTCTAAGCAGGAAGGAATATTCGGGCCGCCGAGTAAAATCTTTAACCATAACCATCCATTCCCACCTGGCCACGCAAATCAAGGATGCTCAGCTAGAAGCCTTGAAACCAGAAAATGTGGCAAACGAGGCATTAAGGGGGATGGATAAGAACTTGGAAGTCAAGGATGATGGAGCTCGTTATCTCTTGAACCGAATCTGGACACCGAAGTTCGGTGGGTTCCGAGACATCGTCATGAATGAAGCACACAAGACTCGATACTCCATTCATCATGGGTCAGATAAGATGTATCTAGACCTCAAAAAGTTATACTGGTGGCCAAACATGAAAGCCGAGATTGCAACTTATGTGGGCAAGTGTCTGACTTGCGCCAAGGTCAAGGTGGAGTACCAGAAACCCTTAGGACTACTACAACAGCCTGATATACCTGGGTGGAAGTGGGAACGGATAACCATGGACTTCATATCCAAGCTGCCTAAGACGTCAGGTGGGTTTGATACCATATGGGTAATCGTAGACAGATTAACCAAGTCCGCGCACTTCCTGCCAATAAAGGAAACCGACAAGATGGAGAAGTTAACCAGGACGTACATCAAGGAGATTGTACGACTGCATGGTGTACCGATATCCATTATCTCTGACTGAGATAGTAGATTCACCTCGCGATTTTGGTAGTCTCTACAAAAATCTCTGGGAACTAGGCTTGACATGAGTACAGCCTACCACCCACAAACCGACGGGCAGAGTGAGCGAACCATACAGACATTAGAAGACATGTTGAGAGCCTGTGTAATAGACTTTGGTAAGGCATGGGATACCCATTTACCGCTGATTGAATTCTCCTACAATAACAGCTATCACACTAGCATTAAAGTCGCTCCATTTGAATCTCTCTACGGTCGCAAGTGTAGATCACCCCTGTGTTGGGCCGAAGTGGGGGATACACAGCTAGTTAGGGGGCAAGTCCCTAACAACACCCTCACTGGTCCTGAAATCATAAGGGAAACCACAGAAAAGATTGTTCGAATTCGGGAAAGGCTGAAGGAATCCCGAGATCGGCAAAAGAGTTACGCGGATAAGCGACGCAAACCTTTGGAATTCCAGGTCGGTGATCGAGTACTACTAAAAGTTTCCCCTTGGAAAGGAATGATATGATTTGGTAAACGTGGGAAACTAAATCCAAGGTACATTGGTCCATTCGAGATCCTTGCCAGGATTGGACCAGTGGCATACAAACTCCGATTACCACAAGAACTTAATAACCTACACCCTACGTTCCACGTATCCAATTTGAAGAAGTGTCTGTCTGACGAGACACTCGTAATACCTCTCGACGAAATCGATGTTAACGAAAACCTCCACTCCATGGAAGAACTAGTCGAAATCATGGGTCGGGAGATCAAGAGAACAAAACAAAGTCGTATTCCCATTGTGAAGGTCCGTTGGAACACGAAACGAGGACCTGAGTTCACCTGGGAACGCGAAAATCAAATGAAACAAAAATACCCTCATCTCTTCCCAAACCCTTGAAGTCCCAGTCAGAATTTAAATTTCGAGACGAAATTCCCTCTAACGGGGGATGATGTGACAATCATCAATTTCTAGTCAAGTCAAAGTCAACAAGTCGAACCGATCGACTCGATTAACCCTTGTGTATTAGGGTTCACGTTATGTAATTACTATTCAATGCGCTATTTTAATGAGGAAACATCATTTGGAAAATTTGTGTGTTTAATTTTTCGTAGCCTTAACAATGCTAAACATAGAACCAAAGTGATAACACGCCATTTCACACTCATTGGGAGTGTGTACGACACTAAATCGTGGCTTACTGGGGTTTACGGACCGTGTGGTGCGAATCCGGACACTCAAAAATATCACAAACAAAACCTCTCTCAATTGTTTTCACTCTATCTCTCTCTATTTTTAATCTCTCCCAAATCTCTCCCAAAAATTCCCAGAACTTTTTACAGTCATTTGTGCCATCCCGACCCTTAACCGGGTCAAAAACGGCTTGAAACGGGGTAAAAACGCGAAAAACAGCCTTGAGGAGCCGAAACTCCTCTTAGAGGCCGAAACCTCTTAGAGACCGAAACCCTAAGCAGCCGAGACCGAGACCGAGACCAAGCCTTCTCCCTTCCCACCTTTGCACCTTTAGTTCTTTTCTCCTTCCCCTCTAGGTCTTTCTCCACTTTCGGTCCCATAGAGCAACCGAACTTCGGCCTCGGTTCTAAGCTCCTGAGGAGCCGAACCTTCGCAATTTCGGCCAAAAATTCGTATTTTTGCCATTTTTGCCCGATTTTCATTATTTTAACGCGAGATTTTCTCCAAAAATCATATTTTAACATATAAGACCCTAAATAATTATAATCTAAACATATTTTTATGAAAATATTTATTAAAGGAATAAAATCTAGTGGGTGAATAATTGAGGTGGAGTGTTGACTTTGCTTTACCTTATGACACAAGCAACCACCCCCACACCCACTCTATAACCATCCACACCTCCCCACCTTACCTAGGTCACTTCAATGTCCTTTCCACTCAATTTCAGCCTCTCCCACACTCAAAGAGCTGGAACAACCCATCCTCTCTCCTCACTTCTCTCATTTGCTCTCATTTCACCAAAGATCCAACTCCACTTTTCTCTCAAACTTTCTCTCTTAAATTCGAGATTTCCAAGGCCGATCATCAAGTATTCTTCCACTATTGGTAAGTATAATTCATCCTCCTTGTGATAATTACACTTCATTCCACAAAAATCATTGGTTGCTTACACAAACCCCATCAATATTGTGATAGGTTCTTGAATCCTCAAAGTAAATGTGACAATAGCCAATTTCGGGTCAAGTCTAAGCCGGACAAGGTCAACGAGTCAAACCGGTCAACTCAATTAAAACCTTGTATAATAGGGTTTATATTGTGTAATACTGTATAACTCACTATTTTAATGAGAAAACATCACTTGGAAAGTTCGTGTGTTTAAATTTCTGTAACCTTAGCGCTAAGCAATGAACAAAAACAATAAAACAATGTTGCATACTCATAGGGAGTGCGTAAGATCCTAAATCATGGCACAACGGGGTCTAAGGACCTTGCATTGCGAAGCCGGACACTCTCATTCATCACACACGAAAACACTCTCAATCGTTTTCCCTCTATCTCCCAGTATGTGAAATCTCTCTCACATATCTCTTTGTATGTGAAATCTCTCCAAGTATGTCAAATCTCTCCCAAATCTCTCTAAGTATGTGAAATCTCTCTCAAATATCTCTTCGTATGTGAAATCTCTCCAAGTATGTCAAATCTCTCCCAAATCTCTCTAAGCATGTGAAATCTCTCTCAAATATCTCTTCGTATGTGAAATCTCTCCAAGTATGTCAAATCTCTCCCAAATCTCTCTAAGCATGTGGAATCTCTCCCAAATCTCTCTCAAAATCTCTCCCAACTTTCTATAATCACTCGGGACATCCTGACCCTCGAATTTGGCGAAAAATAGCCCAAGAACGGAAGTCTACGCGAAAAACGGACTTAAGGAAACGAACCCTCTGAACCGAAAGTACTATTCATGAACCGAACCGAAAGCACTATTCATGAGGGTCCGAACCGAAAGTACTGTTCATGAGCTGAACCGAAAGTACTGTTCATCCGAACCGAACCCATCACTGAAGGAAGGTCCGAACCGAACCAGCATAGAAGGGAAAATCCGAACCGAAAGTACTGTTCATTACTGTTCACAACAGTACCTTCGGTTCTAGCCTGACCTCGGACCGAACCTTGCCTTCGCGTCGGACTGCCTCCCTTCGGACCGAACCCTCGCTTCCCTTCTCTCTTCCGGTTCAGCCTCTCGCTTCCGACTCAGCAGCAGCAAGGACCGAGCCTCGGCCTAGGGACCGAACCTCGGCCTAGGACCGAGAGGTCTCGCTGGGAAGCACTTTTCTCCCGGTTTTCAACCAAATTTGCGTTTTAAGCTCGTTTTTAATTATTTTAACGCGGGATTTTCACCCAAAATCATAATTTAACATAATAAACCCTAAATATTCACAATTTAATCATAAATTCATAAAAATCTCTATTTAAATAATAAAAGCAAGTGGGTAAAAGTACAAATAGGAGGAGTGTTGACTTTGCCTTACTTTATGACACAAGCAACCACTCCCACACCCACTCTATGACCAGCCATACCTCCCCACCTTACCTAAGTCACATCAATGTCCTTTCCACTCAATCATTACTCCTTCCCACGTTTTTGAGAGCTGGATATTCATCCTCTCTCCTCATTTTCTCTCATTCACTCTCATTCCACCAAAGATTCAACTCCAACTTTTTCTCTCCAACTTTTCTCTCTAATTCAAGATCTCAAGGCTGATCATCAAGTGTTCTACCACTCTTGGTAAGTGTAATCCATCCTCCTTGTGATTCTCACACTTCGTTCTACTCAAATCATTGATAGCTCATACAAACTCCATAACTATCATGCTAGATTCTCGAAATCTTCAAGACATTCCAAGTGTCCTTGAGTTAAGCACCTCCATTCTTCATCAATCATCTACTGAAAACACTTAAGGTGAGTTCATACCCCTACATTTTCATGTTTTCTCAAGTTTTTAGGGGGGGAATACAAGTTAAAACATTAAGAACATAACTACATTTTTCTAACAGCTTTCATCAGAAAAGTTCAACTCCATTCACGGACTGTTTTGGACATCTTAAATATTTTTGTTTTCAAAACTGTTTTAGGTGCATATAGTTCCACTTCTTAGCTTTAAAATGACTACTTGCACATCTCCATACGATTTTTCTACAATTTATGGTGATTTTTACAAAACTGCCTATCATTTCAAACACCAATCCGGACCAGTCTGTGATTATGGACTTTTTCACCTAAGTTACAGGTCATTAAAAATCATGATAAAAATTATGAGTAAACTAGACACATTTTGGGAACTCTCAGAATTTACGGATTTAGTTTTTGACTTCGTATGATTTTTCTATGGCTTTTCTAAAACAGTACAGGAAGGTCTAATTTAGTTAACATCATATAATTTTCATAACACCTTGTAACATGTTGAGCAAGGTGTATATTATTAAGTGTTCATGTATATTTGCAATATATGACATTCTTGTGTTAGTATCTAGTCATAAACCTGTTAACTAATGAATTTTTACTAGATAAAGCATAGATTACACAAAGCATTATTATTGAAGTATATCCGTTACACACAAACGTTAAATAAACTATGTTAAGTAAAAATTACGTACTTTACTGTTACTACCTTCGTTTTGATAAACTATAATAGGTATAGTTTACGATGGATTTCAAAATGCATACCTTACCAAAAGGAAACTTTCATTATGATTAAGTGTAAATTCGTTAAATACTTTGTGAGTCATCCTCTTCACATAAATCATAAGTCCTGTATTGTAACCAGAGTCTCCTGGAAGGAGAGCGTGATAGTTGTATATAGATCTATATTGGGCTTGACAACCCACACCAGAGCTGCTCGCAACAGCTAGACCGGCAGGTCTGTGGTGACAAGTGTCATTTCAGTTCTACGACGCCCGAAGAACGTCGTATTCAGGCCACCTAGGTCATAGTATGGTTATAATAGCTCACAGAAAGTATTAACAAACTTAAGAATATACGAGAGTTTCACTGATATCATACGCGTTTGTATTGAAATAAACACACATTATTTTCTGTAAATAAGAAAGATTACTCATATATTTCAGTCTTTGGATACAAGACTACATTATTCATTTTAAGGAAAATATCGGATTTTTTCTGGAACAACTATACAATTACATGACGAGCTTTTTCATAATTATATACAAAAACTTATGAACTCACCAACCATTGTGTTGACACTTTTTTTTAAACTACTTGTATTCTCAGGAAATCGCTAAACAGGTATCAAAGTACTTTTGAGGATGGGACGTTAAGGCGTCAAACTTATCATATTTTGTCAACATATTGTAATTGATTTTGAAACATGTAATCCATACATTGATGTAACTCTTTCAATTATATTTATGTTGGTTGTATTTACTTTTATCACTATTACCATTGTTGTTATGATACTACACATGAAGTCCTCCATCCCTGGACGTTTCCGCCATCCTTGGTTCAGGGGTGTGACAGTAAACCTTCAAGTGTTCTTGAGTTGAACACTTCTCTTCTTAAACCTTCACCCACTGAAATCACTCAAGGTGAGTTCATACCCCTACATTTTCATGTTTTCTCAAGTTTTTAGGGGGGGGGATACAAGTTAAAACACCAAGATCATAACTAAACTTTTCTAACAGCTTTCATCAGAAAAGTTGGACTCAATTCAGGGACTGTTTTGGACAACTTAAACATTTTAGTTGTTAAAACTGTAATAGGTGCAAATAGTTCAAGTTCTTAGATTTAAAATGACTACTTGCACATCTCCATACGATTTTTCTACAATTTATGGTGATTTTTACAAAACTGCCTATCATCTCAAACATCAATCCGGACCAGTCTGTGATTATGGACTTATTCACACAAGTTATCAACAGAAAAATACTATCAATTTCATTTCACCTTGTAACATGTTGAGCAAGGTGTATATCTTTATGTGATTATATGTTATTTCAATATATGACACTATTGTCTAGGTATGTAGACATACATCAGTTAACAAATGGGTTTTTCTAGACAAAGCATAGAAATAACAAATTGTTATAATCAAAGTACATCTATTACATACAAACATTTGAATAAACTATGTTAAGTATAGTTTATGTACATTACCACTTTTACCCTTGTTTTGATAAACTATAATAGGTATATTTTATGATACATCACGTAACACATTCATACAAAAAGGGTACATTTATACAAAAAGGTTTTACATTCACGCACACCACACGTAAACTTGTTAACTTAAATTGTGAGACATTCTCTCCCCGTACGTCCGAGTGCGGGATCTAAATTCCTGGTAGCTATATCCAGAGTCTCTTGTAGGGAGAACGTGATAGTTGTATATAGATCTATATTGGGTTAGACACCCCACACCTGAGCTGCATGCAACAGCTAGACCGGCAGGTCTGTGGAGACAAATGTCATATCAGTTTCGCGACGTCTGAGAAACGTTGTGACAGGTTCATTTAGTCATAGTATGGTTATAGCGACTCACTTAGGAAGTTAACAACTCATAAAGTTTACGGGAATTTTCATAATAAAAAAATGTTTTATGCCGATTTAAAACCACGGTTATATCATTAAGTATGGAAAATACTTGTTTATTCTTGGTTCTGGGATTTAGGACCACATAATATTGGATTTTTCTGGAACAAACACTACTTTTACAAGAAAAAGCTTTTCATAAACTGTCTATAAATGCTTATGAACTCACCAACCTTTGTGTTGACACTTTTTCAAATAACTTGTATTCTCAGGAAATCACTAAACAGGAAATCAAGTGCATTTTGAGGATGGGACGTTAAGGCGTCAACATTTCATATTTTGCCAACATATTGTAATTGATTTTGAAACATGTAATTCATACAATGGTGTAAATCTTTCAATTATATATATATGTTGGTTGTGTTTACTTTCATCACTATTGCCATTGTTGTTATGATACTATACATGAAGTCCTCCACCCTCGGACGTTTCCGCCATCCTTGGTTTGGGGGTGTGACAGATTGGTATCAGAGCACGGTTTATAGTGAATTAAGTATATCAAACAACATAGGATATACAAACTATAAACACATTTGGGACTAAAAGTCTCTGATTTTCAAACACTTTAACGGGTCACACTTTTAGAAAATAAATAGTTTTTCTCGTTTAAAAGTATACCTACATGCATTACATACTCGCGTAGTGTCATAACTAGAAGAACATAAAGTAAAAGAAGAGGAGTTGAACGCTACGAGTATGCCTTGGTATGAGTAATCAGTTATGGGAAGGATATAGCCTGATCAACTATATTTGTCCGAGAAGTGACTTACTCATACCAGGGGATAGTTGTAGGGGGCGACAAATCTAATAACCTAACTTTACCCTACAAAGAATGCTCTAAGAACCAAATCTAAACATTTAAAATACTATAGGAGTATTTGTATGTTGCTATAGTGCAATATTATTATTATTATTAACTGTTACCTGCTTCTTACACCGCTATTCTCGCGCAGACGACATGGCAGGATTCCACTTACCAGGAGACCCATACTTTCCAAATCAGGGAAATGCCGGCTGGATTGAAGAAGAGCCCGAAGAGCTGATTCAAGAGGACCCCGAAAAGGATCCCAAAGAAGAACCCGAAGAGGAAAAGAGGAGGTAGACGAAGAAGAAGAAGAGGAAGATGATGAGGTAGACATGGATGAGGATGAAAGTGAAGAAGAACCAGAGGAGGAAGTCTTCAACCCTCCTTACATCGCCAGGGTGCCTGCGAACCGCTTTGGCCACAACGGGCCTGAGCCCCGTTGGGCAACCATGATCGAGAAGTGGAGCCGGCAACAACGCCAACGGTCACCATATGGCGACCAACGAGGTTACTATTGTTGGATTAGTGTCTAAGTCCATAACTATTTTGGTATGTACTTGACCTGATGGTGCATGGTCCTTTTGGGTTGCCTTCACCAAAGCAACTTGATAGGATGAATTATGGAGAGAAAGGATTAATTATGATTTATTAATATATTATGAGAATAATATATTAAAGGAGAAATCATATTGTTTAATTAATATTAGTCAAAAATTAATTAGGAATTAATTTTATGGCTAAAATACATTAATTAAACTTAAGGGACTAGAACTGTCAATTGTATGATAGTTGAATATTGAGCTAATGGACTCCATATTAGAGGGGTGGACGAATTCTATGGGGAAACCCATTAGAAATCATCCTAGGCCTTTAAGGAAGGAGTCCATGGGTTGCTTAGGGCCAAAGCATCCAAATTAGGGTTTCCTTGTTAGATAACCCTAATAGCCTTTCTATTTAAAGGACCCTTGAGACTCAAAAACATGGTGAACTAATTGATTAGGGTTTCCAGCCGTTTTTGGGTGTCTCCTCTCTCCTTGTTCTTCATCCTCTTGCTCTTGGTGTTTGTGAGCCATTAGAGGAGTGACAATTGTGACTCTAACCTTTCTAAAGTCATTACAAGGAGGAATTGAGATTGTTATTGCTACATAAGAATCAAAGGTAATTCTCTAAACCCTAATTCCAATTTATAATATGTTAGATCTAAGATTGTAAGTCTTGGATACATTGCATGTACAATAGAGAAACCAAGATCCAAGCATTACGGTTTGTATGAGCACATAGGATTGTTCTTATGTCTAAAACCCATCAGTGGTATCAAAGCCTTGATTGGTTTCTGTTGTATGTGATGCTATGTTGAATTATTTACTGAAAAATGATTTTTTGGCTTCTGCCCGACCTGACTCGGCGAGTCAGTGGATGAACTCGGCGAGTCCAGGGGTCAGACAGAGGGAATATCGGTATTTCTTGTTGTTTTGCTGAATGATTAATACCAAAAACGTATTTTTATGATAAAATCCGATTTTTATTATATTTGGATGATTATCCTTCATAAAACAAAATATAATTTCAAATCTTTTGAATAATAGTTTCCTTATATGATAAATATGGATTATTTAATTTATTTGGTAATTATCTTATGAGATTAGGTCAAATATAGATAACAAAATTAATTGTTTAATTTTTATTATTTATTATTTGATCCTTGTGTTGTGAAAAAGTTTTAATTATGCCAATGTAAGTTTGATAGTTTAAATTAGAACTTAAAAGTTTTGGTTTTGAAATTTAAATAGTTAAAACCCTAATGTTTTGAAATGTTTCAAAACTTGCCCTCAAGTTTTGGAATTTAAAAGTTGATTAAATGTTTAATTTAGAAATGTTATATTCTAAAACCCTAGTATTGTTTTGAAAAGTTCAAATCACACCCTTATGGTTTTATTAATTAATTAAAGTGTATAATTAAAGGAGGTTTAATAAATAAATAAATTTTTGGTTCACAATTTAATTAAATTAAAAGTATAATTGTTAAATTTGACCACCTAATATTTTAAAAGTGTAAAATACACCCTATACTATATACAACATTAAAAGTCTAATATTATATATATGTATGAGTAAACAGTCAGTCTTACCGTTAGTAGGCCTCATTCACGAAGCTGCTCTATAAGGGGTGTTTAAGGAAATTGCCTATAAAACGGCGATTGAATGGGTATCCACTCTTACCCACCGCACTCTTGACTAGTGGAGGGTCGTTAGCCGAACGGGTAGGATAGGACAAAAACCTTCCATTATAAGTATAATGAAGTACAAAAGTAACTAAATGCTTTCATAAAATTCCCAATCTTAGTTACTTTAGGCAAAAGTGAATTGATGCAATCCCATGAAATTACACTTTGTGCCCTTGCGAAGACGTTAGTGGAGCGTGTGTGGTTAACCGGCACACTAAATGGTTCTAAGCAAGGTAGCAAAGGGTGACTTAATGTTTGTCATAGTTCGATGGAGCATGTGTGGTTAACCGGCACATCGAATAGGTGACTGTAACATGTGGGGGCACCATGTAAGTTTGCATGGTTATTGACACCCGCTTTGTGATCCTCGGTATCCCAGCCACAAACTAGAGGGGCATATCGAGATTTAAACATGCCATTGAAAAGTTCAATGAATCTCAAAAGATCTAGGAATTTTCAATAGATTTAAAACTTAAATTTCTTTTTCGTTTTTCATGGTGGAAATTAGTGAATAGTCATTCACTTACCTTCAAATATTCTACAACTAGATTACGGCATCCCTTTTCTAGGTTGTAGAGTATTGTGTTGGGTCCTAGCCTTAATATCTCATTTGGGTGATTTATTAAGGACTCAATCAATCAACTAACTTGAATTTAATTTTTCTCCCATTTTGTAGATGTCAAAGTACGACAACTATAGTCTTCCCAAATCCCGTGGAACAAGCTTTCCACATGAAGATGATATTCCACGATTCGATCGAGGAACAAGAGATCATGCTTCACTTCCTCCACCTCCTCCAATTATTCTCCCTAACCCACAAGTTCGAAGGCTTGAAAAGTTTAAGCTCACTCAATCCCTTTTGGCAAGTAAACATGAAGAAGGAAAGTCGGTGTGTGCACACGTCCTAGAGATGAAATCACACATTGATAGGTTAAGAATGTTAGGATCCGTTGTCTGTGAGGAGCTGGCTGTTGATTGGGTTCTTCAGTCACTTCCTGACTCATATAGTGAGTTCGTAAGAGAGTACTATATGATGAGCCACGACGTAACCCTCATTGATCTCACATATATGCTTATTGCTGCTGAATCAGCAATGACTTGGCACACTGGAAAAGCAAAGTTAATTAGTGGATCTGCCTTCCAGACCTCTATGGATATAGGCAATGGAAACGAAAGGCATGCCATGATCAAAAAGTTTGATCATAAGAGAAAGGCAAAGTCAGAAGTAGTTCTGTGTGCTGTTCCAAAAGAGTCAATTTGCTTTTATTGCCTAAAGAAGGGGCATTGGAGACCAAGCTGCCCTATTTACCTAAGAGATCTAAGAGATTGGAGAGTCAAAACGTATGGCCATTTCACACTCATCGGGAGTGTGTACGACACTAAATCATGGCTTACCGAGGGTTTACAGACCTTGCGGTGCGAATCCGGACACTCAAAAATATCCCAAACGAAACCTCTCTCAATTGTTTTCACTCTATCTCTCTCTATTTTTAATCTCTCCCAAATCTGTCCCAAAAGTTCCCGGAACGTTTTACAGTCATTCGGGCCATTCCGACCCTTAACCGGGTCCAAAACAGCTTGAAACGGGGTAAAAACGCAAAAACAGCCTTGAGGAGCCAAAACTCCTCTTAGAGGCCGAAACCTCTTAGAGACCGAAACCTAAGCAGCCGAGACCGAGCCATGCTGCCCCAGCCAAGACCGAGACCGAGCCGCGCCTTCTCCCTTCCCACCTTCGCACCTTCAGTTCTTTTCTCCTTCCCCTCTCGGTCTTTCACCACTTTCGGTCCCATAGAGCAACCGAACTTTGGCCTTGGTTCTAAGCTCCTTAGGAGCCGAACCTTCGCAATTTCGGCCAGAAATTCGTTTTTTTTGCCATTTTGCCCGATTTTCATTATTTTAACACGGGATTTTCTCCAAAAATCATATTTTAACATATAAGACCCGAAATAATTATAATCTAAACATATTTTTATGAAAATCTTTATTAAAGGAATAAAATCTAGTGGGTGAATCATTGAGGTGGAGTGTTGACTTTGCTTTACCTTATGACACAAGCAACCACCCCCACACCCACTCTATAACCATCCACACCTCCCCACCTTACCTAGGTCACTTCAATGTCCTTTCCACTCAATTTCAGCCTCTCCCACACTCAAAGAGCTGGAACAACCCATCCTCTCTCCTCATTTCTCTCATTTGCTCTCATTTCACCAAAGATCCAACTCCAATTTTCTCTCAAACTTTCTCTCTTAAATTCGAGATTTCCAAGGCTAATCATCAAGTATTCTTCCACTATTGGTAAGTATAATTCATCCTCCTTGTGATAATTACACTTCATTCCACAAAAATCATTGGTTGCTTATGTGACATCCCCATTTTCACGGCTAGAAAAGACCGAATTTGTTTATGCTTTATAAAAATCAGAGTACTTTTTTTAATAAAAATGTTGCGGAATTTGTTCCCAGAAAAACATGATAATCGCGTTATCAAAGCATTTCTAAAGAAATATATTTTTATTCACTTTTAAAATATTTGGGATGTCATTGTCAATACAGAAACATAAGCATAAACAGAACTTACATTCATTTACTCTAGTGATCTACATCTCTTTTAAATCTCTCAGTGTAATGTGACCTCATATCAACACCTGTGATATAAATAAACTGAGTGGTCAGGTTGGGAAACCTGGTGAGTACGTAGGGTTTTCAACCCACAATAATATAATTATTATGTTTAAACAATCAAACAATCAACCCAATTACCCATCCCCATTATCTTCTTTATTATTAAGGATCTACCCTAAGAATAAGCTATTTCTCATTCATTCATTCCTAAGGATCATCCTAAGGAAACAACATGAAGTCCATTGTTGCCAATGACACATTGGTCAAGCGCAGCTGCTAATCTTGTCACTTAGGCGCAACTGCCAGAATTGGGACATTTTCTATGAGGCGCTTCTGTCGGTATTGACCTTTAAACGCTAATGTCATGGTCATAAGGCTCCCTATTAGGCGCAGCTGCCGATACTGTCCTTAGAGCACAACTGCTAGGACGTTTACCGTATATCTAAAACAACTACGGGTTGTGGCGCAGCTGCCAGTGCTCATCTATAGGGTATTAGGTCCACTGCTGCCAGTGTATACCTATAGGGCACTAGGTCCATGCTACTAATGTTCCTCTATTTCAGCTTTTATCCCTCATCATTCATCTACCCATGTTTTACCCAACATATTGTAACAGCCCAAAATCTCAAGTATTGTTAAGTTGCATTTGGGGGTGTTTTAAAGGGGAGACTCGGCGAGTTGGAGCCAGACTCGCCGAGTAGGGTCGCAGATTTGGTCGCGGGTTCACGACTGGACTCGACGAGTCCAGATATGGACTCGGCGAGTCGACGCTGTTCAGCGGAAACCCTAGCCGTTCAGTATTGGGTCGTATATAAGGGTTATTATGCCGTCATTTCACGACTTTGGATCGATTGGGAAGAACCCTAGGCGACTGGAGCGGCTAGAGCAAGGATTGAAGAGCATTGGTGATTTGAGGAAGTTATTGTCCAAGAAGGAGAAGGTTTTGGCTAATGGGACAGCAAGGGAATCACGTTTTGAGGCTTGGGGACACTGAGGGTGCATGATTCAGGTAACCTTTCGGATTATTTTCTGTGATGTGAATGTGTGCATGGATTTAGGGTTTGTGAAACCCATTTGGAGATTAGACGGATTGTTGTGTCGTTACCCAATGTTTATAACCTTGTATTAGGACCCTTAGAGGTCCAGAAGGTCCCATGTTTGTTTATTCGGGAATATATGTATCTCAGGAAGCAGTTCGATCGACTGCATGGCGTGGACTCGCCGAGTCGGATGATCAGACTCGGCGAGTAGCTTGAAGATTCACTGGGACTCGCCGAGTTGTTCTTCAGACTCGGCGAGTGGAGTCGGGGTGGCCCCGCGATTCTTCCAGGAGTGACTCGTCGAGTCAAAGAGGATACTCGACGAGTAGAAGGGGAATCTTAGAGGATTGAAGGACGACCAGACTCGCCGAGTCGCCAGGGAACTCGCCGAGTCCAGTCGAGCTGACAATGGACTGTTGACCAGAGTTGACTGGTGTGATTTCTTAGGGTCAGTTAACGTGGAAGATAGAAGTATTAAAAAGAGATATATGATGAGACAGGGAGCTTGTAGCTCGGAGGATCAAGTGCAAGAGATTTCAGGAGTTGCTATCTTCCAGTGTCCGCGAGGTGAGTCTTCTCACTATACTGTACCCGGAAGGGTTTGACTGTGTGACCGGAAGGTCGGATATGATATGTGATATGTATGCTATATGTGGTATGTTATATGTTATATGTGCTATGTATGTTATGGGCCGGAAGGCGATTATATTATGGGCCGGAAGGCGATTATGTTATGGGCCGGAAGGCGATATGATGTGTGATGGACCGGAAGGTCGGCGTGGGTAAGGCCGGAAGGTTTACCCAGCAGGGACGGAAGTCCCCTGAGACACATGGACCGGAAGGTCGGGCCGGAAGGCGTATGTGCGTAAGGTACATTGGGGAACTCACTAAGCTTCGTGCTTACGTTGTTTATGTTATGTTGTTTCAGGTTCTTACAGTAACGCGGGATGGCAACGGTTCGATTGTACACACCGAAGAAAGAGTTGTGCTTTGGAGGATCCTGGTTGTCTATTCAAATGAAAATGAAACTATATTTTGTAATTCGAATGTGAATAAGATTTTAAAGAAGTGTTTTAATATTAAATTGATTATTTAAATGAAAAATTTTGTTTTTGGAAATCACGGTGTTACAAATTGGTATCAGAGCCTTGGTTTGAGGGATTCGGACGCGCCTACGGGTAAATCTGGACTCAAACTGAGGAAGTAAGAAAAGGTTTTCCAAATAAATGGTTTTCTAAAGTGAATAAGAGTACAAAGAGAAAGCAAGAAAGAGCAGTGTGTACAATCAGCCAGAGCCAAACGGTGATTTCCCAAAATACCCTTACTTTTGTGTTATGACATATCTATTATGCACTTTATAAGACATTATTGCATGCTAGAGACAGGCTAGGTATTTCATATCTTAGGACTAGAGTGGCCTGATGTGTGATGCCTTAGTCTAGGGTTTGCTGTTATATGTGCGTTATGCTTTTGTGTATATGTGATGAGTGGGAGTATCTAGTTGGAACGCACAAGGGGTAAAGCTACGGGGTACAGAGGTACTTCCGAGGATGAGCCGAGAAGGTGGAGCTACCACAGATAGGGAGTCCTATGTATGCTTCAATGCTCGAATGCTGCTTGCTTTGTGCTTTGTGGAGTTGTCGATGATGGGAGTCAGCTACTAAGTGAGTATGACGATACTCAGGAGGTAGAGGGCTGGCATCATTAGGAACTCTTCAGCAGCTGATAGCAAAGAAGTGGGAGGACGGCGGAAGGGACTAGGGAGTAAACCTAGCCAAATGAGTGCGCTGGTAGAGTAGAGGATTTCGCTGGAAAGCGAGCACGCGCGATGAGATGGGTGAAAGAGCAGGTTTATCAGCTACTTAGGAACTCTGGGATGGTCCGTGTGGAAAGTATGGGTAGATGTGGCAGGTAGTATGGGCCCGTACTACTGAAAGCAGAGGACCCATACTTGATACAGGGGGCATTCTAAAGGTCCTAAGGAACAGATTGAGGGGTGATGTGATGGTTCGGATACCATACATCGGAGCGGATACAGAGTGATGTTATGGTCCGGGCACCATACATTGGAGCAGATTGAGGAGTGGTGCTATGGTTCAGGTACCATACACCGAGGCATGTTGAGGAGGGATGTCATGGGATGAGTACCATGGTTCGTAGTGGATGATGCTTGTGGCTATCTTGTTATCCGGTTATCGATCGGACGAGCACGAGCGAGCGGGATGCGAGGGTTCGCGAGACCCTGCGTGATGAGGTCGCTGCATTGTTGCGGGCTGAGTCGCCAGAATTGTTGGGTCGATCAGGACCACTATGATTGAAGTAGTTGGATGAGCGATATGCGGCTTTCGCAGAGACGGCTGCCGCGGCGGTTACAGCGGCCGTAGCAACGGCAAAGAAAGGGGCTAGTCGGGGTTTTCAGTATCGGGACTTCTATTATGCGAAGCCTCCCACATTCGATGGAGTTCAGGACTCGATTGTTGCTATGAGATGGTTATCAGACATGGAGGGGTGTTCCTCCACGAGTTTATGCCCTGCTGATCAGAGGGTGGGGTGTGCTCTGAACCTATTGAGGCTCGGGGCGAAGGATCGGTGGAGATTGACCACGAGGTCATTTTCCGATGCGCAGAGGGCTGCAGTTTCATGGGATCAATTTAGAGGGATGTTCAGTACTCGCTATGTTCCGCGGGATGAAAAGGAGAAATTGGCTCGGAAGTTCCTTAAGCTGAAGCAGGATTTGGAGTCGGTGACTGAGAGCACCGGGATGTTTATTGAGAGGGCGATGTTTTGCCCTGAGTTCGCTTCGGAGCAGGCTCAGATGTCCCGATATCCGAGTATGCTCAAGGGGGGGGGGGGGGGTATCAGACAGTTCGTGTCTGCGCAGAGGCGCGAGACCGTGATGGTATCGCAGGAGGCCGCCATGTGGCGTGAGTTAGAGGTTGAGTTGCAGTTGCGTGAGATGAGGCAGGCCCCGATGCAGTCGCAGTCGGCGCCGAAACGGCCCATGACCGTAGACGTTAGAATGGGGGATCGGGGCGGTCACACATGTGGGAAGTGTGAGAGAGATGGCACCGGAGCTTGTTGGCCCAGTGGTGCATGCCGCAAGTGCGGAAAGGAGGGGCACGGTGCACGGGATTGTCGGCAGTCAGTGCCAATTCGAGATTTCAGGATTTGTTATCAGTGTCGGCAGGTTGGACATTTGAGGGTCAACCGTCCACAGTTTCCTGTAGGACCGGTGCAGGCTCTAGCATCGGCCACCTTGAGGAGTTCAGGAGGAGGACAGGATGGAGCGGAGCCCCAGAGGGCTCAGGGTCGTGTTTATCTACGTGCGACAGAGGGAGACGGAGCAGTGCCGGAGACAGCTGCGGGTATGATGCTTTCATGATGTCTTAATTGTCGGGCATTGATTTGGCTTATTGTTTGTGCTGGTATCTTGTATGGATTTCGATGCGGTATTCGTTGTTTCGCGGGTCTGGCATGGTTATGGATTGGTGCTTCAGGTTTTCGCTTTGGCATTCGTTATTCCCTGATGGTTGGGTATGGTTATAATTGGTGTTTTAGTGTCAGTAGTCTTGTGCGGCTTTCGATGTGGTGTTCATCCTTTGGGCAGATTGTGAGTTTGGTTATGGGTTATTGTCGAGGATTCCTTTGGTTATCGTTCGTGGGGGTTGTTAGGGGAGACGCGGCACTGGGTTGATTGTCGGGTAGCATCTACAGTCGGGGAGTGGATGATTGAAGGGCTAGATTCTTGTGAGTGGGTTGATCAGGGAGGAGGTGTGTTTTGCTGAGGGTTGCTTGTGCTTGTGGGAAGCAGTCAGTGTGTAATTGTTCTCTTTGTACAGGATTGTTCTGTAAGGTCGTTAATGACGACCGGTGGTAGTTAGTCAGTGCTTTAGTGGGGGAGAATTGTAAAATTCTCCGGGAGATCGATGAGTATGTAAGGGTGCTTAGCTGTTGGGATTCAGCAGTGTTTGTCAGCGCAAAGTATAGGCCGACGAGAGCGAGTGCTGAGTGTGCGGGGCGAGATACAGACCTAGGGCATTTGATTGTGGAGGCCTGAGAGGAGGTCGGGATCAAGCTTGAGTAAGTAATCGGAATTTTGCGATCAGAGTATTGGTACGTTTGAGGTACGTGATGGGTTGTACTGCATTAATCCCACGGGATTATGTTGTGCATGTTTCTAGAGCGGGAACCGGAAGGTTCCCAGAGTTAGAACCTGAGGGTTCGCAGAGTTTGGGTGTACGGACCCACAGAGATATAGCCTCGAGTGGCTAGTATGTGTTATGAGAGTCGGTCCAGTCATACTGGAGACTCTGTTGGTATTGCTGGATTAGCTCAGGATTTGCGGATCGCGTATGTTGCAGTGTGATTGCATTGGAAGGTCTGGCCCCGGGTTATTGATCTTGTTTAGCGGAGGCAGTGATTTTGATGAGTGGAGAGAGTGCGTGGGATTGAGAGCCCCTGCAATGAGAACCAGAGTATGTGAATAGCAGTTACGCAAAAAGGGTGGTGTCGCTTGGGGCGAGCACCGTGGCACCGGTTGGAGTGGCATTATGTTCAAGAGAGTTCCGTGGAAAAGGAAAAGAGGAGGGTATGTAACTCCGAAGGGGGTACAAGTTCACGAAAGTGAAAGCTGCAGAGCAGAGTTATGGATAGAGTATTTCGAGTATGGTTGTGAGCATCGTGTTCGCGGCAGTGGAGTAGGAACCCATCCGGTTGGGATGTCTGTTGAGGCTCAGAAAGGATGCATGGAGAGAGAAAATCTTAAATTCTCAGTGTGAATCTGATCAGAGTGTAGGGTGGATGTAGTGGTTCATCTTGGGAGATGTTCGAGGATATCATCAGTGTGTCGGGTCTTTCCACCTGCGGGTGTTGGGACTAGTTCAGTAGGTGTATGTGATGGCAAGAGGAAACTTGTGAGAGTTGATCTGAGAGGGAGGACGGATCTCTCAGTCGGTCCGGAATGGGCAAAGTGGGCTTTGGATCGGGGATCCGGTGGTTCAGGGTTTCCTAACCCTTATGGGTTGAGTGATCGTTGAGATTTGGAGCAGAGTGCATCGTGGGTAATTTCCGATTACAGAGAGTGATGAGCAGTTCAGAGTTTGTACTTTAGTTGACAAAGCAGACTCAGCAGGTTAAAGAGAGTTAGTGATCGTCTAGAGTTAGCAGGAAAGTTATGCAGGCAGACGCCGTTACGAGCATATGATTCAGGTCAGCGACTTCGTATTTCTGATGGGGTGCTTCGATTTAGGAAGAGGGGTAAATTGGGGGGCCCCGGTATGTTGGGTCTTTTCGTGAAGGTGCGAAGGTAGGAAGGGTGGCCTATCGTTTGGAGCTGTCAACGGAATTGGGACGGATCCATGACACTGGTATGTGTCGCAATTGAAGAGGTGTATAGCGGATGAATCAGCAGTGGTTCTACTAGAGAACGATTAGGTGGATGCGAGCCTGTGTTACGTCGAGAGGCCAGTGGCCGTCGGAGATCGGAATATCAAGGTTCTGAGGAACAAGAAGGTACCTCTGGTATTGGTTCAGTAGCGGCCTCGGAAGAGATCGGTGGTGTCTAGGGAAGCCGAAACGTGAGATGCGGGAGCAGCAGCCAGAGCTATTTCAGAGTGAGACTTCGAGGGCGAAGTCTAATTCTAGTGGGGGAGAATTGTAACAGCCCAAAATCTCAAGTATTGTTAAGTTGCATTTGGGGGTGTTTTAAAGGGGAGACTCGGCGAGTTGGAGCCAGACTCGCCGAGTAGGGTCGCAGATTTGGTCGCGGGTTCACGACTGGACTCGACGAGTCCAGATATGGACTCGGCGAGTCGACGCTGTTCAGCGGAAACCCTAGCCGTTCAGTATTGGGTCGTATATAAGGGTTATTATGCCGTCATTTCACGACTTTGGATCGATTGGGAAGAACCCTAGGCGACTGGAGCGGCTAGAGCAAGGATTGAAGATCATTGGTGATTTGAGGAAGTTATTGTCCAAGAAGGAGAAGGTTTTGGCTAATGGGACAGCAAGGGAATCACGTTTTGAGGCTTGGGGACACTGAGGGTGCATGATTCAGGTAACCTTTCGGATTATTTTCTGTGATGTGAATGTGTGCATGGATTTAGGGTTTGTGAAACCCATTTGGAGATTAGACGGATTGTTGTGTCGTTACCCAATGTTTATAACCTTGTATTAGGACCCTTAGAGGTCCAGAAGGTCCCATGTTTGTTTATTCGGGAATATATGTATCTCAGGAAGCAGTTCGATCGACTGCATGGCGTGGACTCGCCGAGTCGGATGATCAGACTCGGCGAGTAGCTTGAAGATTCACTGGGACTCGCCGAGTTGTTCTTCAGACTCGGCGAGTGGAGTCGGGGTGGCCCCGCGATTCTTCCAGGAGTGACTCGTCGAGTCAAAGAGGATACTCGACGAGTAGAAGGGGAATCTTAGAGGATTGAAGGACGACCAGACTCGCCGAGTCGCCAGGGAACTCGCCGAGTCCAGTCGAGCTGACAATGGACTGTTGACCAGAGTTGACTGGTGTGATTTCTTAGGGTCAGTTAACGTGGAAGATAGCAGTATTAAAAAGAGATATATGATGAGACAGGGAGCTTGTAGCTCGGAGGATCAAGTGCAAGAGATTTTAGGAGTTGCTATCTTCCAGTGTCCGCGAGGTGAGTCTTCTCACTATACTGTACCCGGAAGGGTTTGACTGTGTGACCGGAAGGTCGGATATGATATGTGATATGTATGCTATATGTGGTATGTTATATGTTATATGTGCTATGTATGTTATGGGCCGGAAGGCGATTATATTATGGGCCGGAAGGCGATTATGTTATGGGCCGGAAGGCGATATGATGTGTGATGGACCGGAAGGTCGGCGTGGGTAAGGCCGGAAGGTTTACCCAGCAGGGACGGAAGTCCCCTGAGACACATGGACCGGAAGGTCGGGCCGGAAGGCGTATGTGCGTAAGGTACATTGGGGAACTCACTAAGCTTCGTGCTTACGTTGTTTATGTTATGTTGTTTCAGGTTCTTACAGTAACGCGGGATGGCAACGGTTCGATTGTACACACCGAAGAAAGAGTTGTGCTTTGGAGGATCCTGGTTGTCTATTCAAATGAAAATGAAACTATATTTTGTAATTCGAATGTGAATAAGATTTTAAAGAAGTGTTTTAATATTAAATTGATTATTTAAATGAAAAATTTTGTTTTTGGAAATCACGGTGTTACACATATTTTGTAGATATAAAATACTTTATACAGTTTACATCATTTAAAACATGTATAAAAATCTTTCACCAGCATAGACAACAAGTATTCAGACAATATGCACACATAGCACGTAATTTATAATAAAATACTTCATATCTATGTGTAAGATGAAAGGGACCATGCACTCACCTGAAAGGTGTCAGCACTCGGACAGCGCTTCGATACTCTCAAAACAATTGCCTTCGATAAAACCTAGTATCAATACCACTAGGGTTTAGTCTAACGATAACCGCGACAAACTAATAGTCTGACTATTATTATTATATGAGCATTAAATAACACTCAATATAACTCATAATAATATCCCAAATACTCATTATAAGTTCCTAATAATGTTACTATATTAAAACATAAGCTATACTAAAGATAGGGTAGGCATAGCTCACTTACAACGGGTTTTTCTCGAAAACCGGGCTTCGCTGGAGCAGCGTTCCGAGCCGAAAGACCCTTTTTCTCGGGACTCCGGGAGCCTTGGGGCTTCCTTCGGTTGCTAGGGGGTTTACCTAGACTTTAGGGGGGTTAGGATAGGCTAGAGAGAGAGTGTAGAGAGAGAAAGAAGTGGGGAAAGGTGTGAGAAATGAGAGAACCCGACACTTCTATTTATAGGGTGAAATCCTGACAGACTCGCCGAGTCGATTCACTGACTCGCCGAGTCGGTTCACTGACTCGCCGCGTCAGTGCCACGTGTCGTCATCTGATGGCTTTCCTTGAAGAGAAAGCCTTGGCCCATATTCAGCCACGTCACCCCTTTTGCAGCAGCACAATGCCAACTTGTAAGCCCCGTAACTTTTACATACGAGCTCCGTTTTCGACGTTCTTTTTTTCCCACGCATAGGTAAAAACAATATCTACAACTTTCATTTAGACTCCGTTGGCTAATTCTCGACCGTTCTCAAATTTAATAGTAGGAGGCGTTTAGACTGTTAAATGACCGCGAAGAATTCGTAACTCCTTCATACGAACTCTGTTTTCGTCCATCTTTTTACCGTTGAGTTCCTATTAATGAGATCTTCAACTCTCATTTAGGTCGCGTAAGCCAAAAACCGCTCAAACTAAAATTCGAGTTTCGGGCTGTACACTGCTAAGCCGAATCTTAGAAAAAATCATAACTTCTTCATACGAAATCAGATTTGGGCGCTCTTTTTATGGATTTTCTCGGTTTAACATATTCTATAACTTTGGTTTAGATCACTAAGGTTAAAAAGTCCTCCATCGTAAATTTACTATTTACGTCTCCCGGTGCCGTGTCAGTTTTGCCGTAAAACTTCGGCGGGTCATAACTTCTTCGTTATAACTCGGATTTCGGCGTTCTTTATATGTACGAAAACCTTGTAACATATACTAAAACTTGGTTAAGATTGTTTATTCTAAATAATCTTTTATCGAAAAGTCATTTTCGACCCTTATTGCCTCTAAATTGACTAGCCCGGATCTGCGGGCGTTACAATTATCTCCCCCTTATGATGATTACGTCCCGGAATCATCAACGAATCAGGATCGTATAATGACTCCATACGTTATCTCTTCATCCTAGGTAACAATCGTAACTTCCTCGTTTCTTCGAATGAGTATCTATCTCTTGGACTCCTTGACTGCAGGCGGTGCTCGATCTTGCACTTGCTCGTTAGACTTTCAATCATGATCTTCGTGTCACAACTCATTCTTTATCAGAGACTCCTTCTTCTTCTTAACAAACTTAGGATAGGTTAAATTGATTACTTCAATTGACCAATGTGTCATATTCTAATGACCTATCATCGTATGTAGCAACGCTTAGACTCAGGTCTCTTAGAGTCGAATTCCGGAATAGAATATGCCTTCCTTCATGGTCTAATGTGGTATAATCACATTTTAACATGTAGCATTTCTAGCTACCAACTTCTTTAACAACGAGCGCGATACTTCTATTGATCGCTTTGATTTTAATCGTTTGGTTTAAGTCGGACGCTACATCAAACTTGGTTCTCTGAACCATTTAACACACTCGTCGTAGCCGAACTCAATTTGATATGACCACTAGGGTCAGAATAGCAATCATCATCTTAGTCATTACTAAAACAATGGTAACGATATACTTAAATGAAACGAAATCAATTACTAGCTTCTTGGTAACCTTGTGACTTTCCCTGATCCAAGCGTGAGTCCTATGCTTCCGGTAGTATAGGCCTCTACTACCATTTAGACCTACTCATACTCGTCCCAAGTATTGTCCCGTAGTTTTTCCAAGTCACCATACAAGAAATCACATAACAGCTTACCACATAAAATATCAAAATGAAGGTTTTTATTATTCCTTGATAATATTACATAGGTGTTCAAGTTCAACCTAGACTATGCCTCTAATAGGCTACATCATATGATTATATGGTTACTTCATAACTCGACCTTCATATGTCAAGCATTCACTCCTGAATCCTTGCTTTGTCATCTGCTTCGCCAAGGATCATTTGAAATGCTCTCGCCTTTGGCTTTGGCGACACATTTGGCTTTGTAGCCTCCTCTCTCTTTGGGCAATCTTGCTTGAAGTGCCCTTCCTTATTACATTCGTAACACACCCTTTTATTGAATTTACACTCATTGGCATAATGCCCATGCTTCCCACACTTGAAACAACTCACTTCTTCACCGCATATTCCAGAGTGTTTCTTTTTGCACTTCTCGTACCATCCTTCTTCACTCTCTCCTCCTCTAAACTTCCTTGTACTGGACTTGCTTCTCTCATCGGGCTTCGCAGACCCCTCAAACTTCCTCTTTTTGCCAACCTCGGTCTTGTTGGCGGCTCTTCCCTTGATCATCTCCTCAACCGACTTGGCAGCCCAGATAGCTGCCTCCAAAGTAGGTGCCTGACGCACTGGCACCGCGTACTCCCATGGAAGTCCTTTTGCATACTTGTCGACTTTCGTCAGCTCATCCGGAACAAGACGTAAGGCAAAATCCATCTTCTCTGTGAAGTTGTTGGTGTATTCATCAACATACAAGCTTCCTTTCTTCAAGGTAAGGAATTGGTTTTCTAGCTCGAGCAGATTTTGGGCTGAGCAGTACCTACGTTTGAACTGCACCAGAAATTCTGCCCATGTTAGTTGCAGGGGCTCATTGGGGCTCAGAGTCTTCCCCAAGGTATTCCACCAACGTACAGTGCCTCCTCGAAACTGACGCACTGCAAATGTGGTCTGTTGTTTTCCTTTGCAACCGCACGTCATGAAAGCTAACTCCATCCCCGAGATCCAATCCATGACCCCGATCGGATCCTCCTTTCCAGTGAAAGTCGATGGCTTTCAAGTCAGAAAATCCTTGTACTTGCATCCATTCCTCTCGACTTCTTCATCTTGGTTGTTTTGTCGAACTATTGGTGGGTTGACTTGACCAACGATTCCACTGTTGTTCCCCTCCTCAGTCTGCCCTTCGTTCAACTCAGGCTGTTCGATTTGAATAGCCGCTTCCTCTCGATTTTGCTGGAGAAAACGTCTGGTTTCCTCCATTTGATGATCCAACATCGCTTGGATCATCGCTTGCACTCTGGCCATCGTTATTGGCTCAGCAACGGCTACCACAACCGATATTTGCTCAATCACTGGGGGTTGATCTCGGTTTCCATTTGCATTCACGTTTCTGCTACGGGTTCTTGCCATCTTGATCTATACACCGAATAAGGTGAATCTAGATCTTTATTTAGGATTGACGTTTAAATCATCCTTATCACCCTGATGATGGGTTTTAGCCATAAGAACTTTCCTATGTGCGCATGTAAAACCCTAATGCTTGGATCTAGGCTTTCTAATTAAACATGCTTTGAATCCAAGACTTCTAATGACTATTTAGGTGTAATAACAATATTGAAACAGATCTAGAATCATACCATTTGAATTCCTTGTTGATCTTGTTGTCTTGGAGCTTCTAGAGTCACAATTGTCACTCCTCTAATGGCTTACAAAAACCAACTAGCAAGGAGGATGATTTGGGAGAGAGGAGAGGGGAGGAAATTGGCCAGGGTTCTCTTACTTTAGATGAAGTCCCAATTTCCCTTAGCCATAGGGTCTATTTATACTTGTAGACTCCTTAAGGGTTACAACCTAAACCCTAATTGGATAATCTTATCTTAAGGCTATCCAAATCCATTCCTTAGATAACCCCTTCGACGATTTGAAGCTACCCTTAGCTTCTAGAATCCGTCCAATGCATATCAACATGGATTTACAGTCTAAAGTTTAACTATCAAACAATTGACAGTTTATACCCTCTTATTTAATTAATCTCTTTAAGTCACCAAATTAATTCCAATTAATTCTATGACTTATATTAATCAAATAACAATATATTATTCTTTATATTATTCAAATAATATATTAATAATATTTACTCTCTCGTAATAAATCATCCTATCAAGTTGCTATGGTGAAGGCAACCCAAAAGGACCATGCACAACCGGGTCAAATACTTGCCTAATATAGTTGCAGCCTTAGACACTATTCCAATAGTCTCCCACTTGGATAAGTCTAGTAACTATATGGACAAGTATAATTCGGCTTGCAATTGTAGCTCTCAAAGACGCTGTCAAACTCTGATCTGATCAATCTTGTCCTTTAGATAAGGGATCGTACAGTCCTCTGTTAGATATCATGCTGACAATCCTATGGAATGGTTAGTCAAGCATTTAGCTTTCTCGATCTCTGATTTATTTGACATAGAACTTAATCGAACACATCAATTCAGTTCTGACCGGGCCCGACACATAAGTCAAAACAAATCATCGAGCGGCCGAGATATCACTTCTACCTTCTTAGATAAAAGTTACAGATAAACTTCGACTTATATGCATTTACTTATTCAATAATCAACTATACACAACGATGCGTTTTATAACATTGAGTTACCAATGCGTTTTCGCATTATCAATGTACAATCAATTAGCAAATAATAAACCATATATCTAGGTTTTAAGACTATATGATATTATCGTGTCGCGGTCACCCTTTTATATCATATTCCATAAGGTGATTCCAGCAAGCGCCGGTTTGTTCCAATGCTCAAAACCAGTTCATAAGCACTCATGAATGTCGCAGCAACCCTTTGCTATGTCTAATACCATTTAGACAATCTACGCACCGATTCACGACAATCTTCATTCATATCTACTTCCAACATATGAACGATTGTGGACAATTTGAACAATTCAATTATTCCTAACAAACTCAATTATTCTGGAAGTCAAAACATGCAAAGTGAAACAATAGCTAAACAATTAACATAAGATAGTAACATTACTCATAAATAAAACTCCTTTATTTAATCATCAAATGTTAATTACATTTATCTATTACACGTTTCTAATACTATCTAATCTATGCTAATATCATCCTTCAGCCCAATACTCCTAGCATGCTGCAAGTGCTTAACCCTACTCAGTCCCTTCGTAAGCGGATCTGCTGGGTTATCTTCTGATGATATCCTCTTCACTACAAGTTGTCCTTCTTCTACACTATGTCTAATGAAGTGATATTTTCTGTCGATATGTCGTGATCTACCATGATCCCTCGGTTCCTTGGTCAAGGCAACTGCTCCTTCGTTATCACAGAAAATCTCCATGGGCTCTTTTATGGCAGGTACAACTCCAAGATCACCGATGAAGTTCTTTAGCCATATTGCCTCCTTCGACGCTTCGCTCGCTGCAATGTACTCTGATTCACACGTTGAATCAGCTACAATTTCCTGCTTGGAACTTTTCCATGTCACTGCTCCTCCATTCAGGGTAAAGACCTAGCCTGACTGCGAACGGTAGTTGTCCCTGTCGGTTTGAAAGCTGGCATCACTATACCCTCGCACCTTCAATTCATCACTCCCTCCGAGGACTAAGAACCATTCCTTTGTCCTCCGAAGGTACTTAAGGATATTCTTCACCGCAATCCAATGTGCTCTGCCAGGATTCCCTTGATATCTGCTAACCATGCTCAAAGCGAAGGCTACATCAGGGCGAGTACAAGTCATAGCGTACATGATTGAGCCAACTGCGGAAGCGTATGGAACTCGGCTCATTTCTGCTATCTCAGCTTCGGTACTCGGACTTTGAGTCTTACTCAACTTGGCATTATTTTGCATCGGTAATTCTCCCTTCTTTGAGTTTTCCATACTAAAATGTTTTAGTACCTTCTCCAAGTAAGTGTTCTGACTAAGTCCAATTAGTCTCTTACTCCTTTCTCTTACTATCCTTATTCCCAAAATGTAAGAAGCCTCTCCGAGGTCCTTCATAGCGAAGAACTTCCCGAGCCAGGATTTAACCTCCTGCAAAGTCGGGATGTCGTTTCCTATGAGTAATATGTCATTGAAATATAGAACGAGGAAGCTTACTATACTCCCACTGGCTTTGACATATACACAAGACTCATCTTCGCTTCGTACAAATCCAAACTCTTTGACTTTCTCATCGAAGCAAAGATTCCATCTGCGAGACGCTTGCTTAAGTCCATAAACAGACTTCTCAAGCTTACACACTCTATTCGGATGCTTCGGATCCACAAACCCCTCTGGCTGAGCCATGTAAACATCCTTAGCTAACTTTTCGTTAAGGAAAGCGGTCTTGACATCCATTTGCCAAATCTTATAATCATGAAATGCGGCAATCGCTAGCATCACTCTAATAGATTTTATCTTCGCAACTGGTGAGAAGGTCTCATCATAGTCAACTCTGGGAGTTTGAGTAAAGCCCTTCGCAACCAATCGCGCTTTATACGTGTGTACGTTTCCATCCACGTCGGTCTTCTTCTTGAAGATCCATTTGCACCCAACGGTCTTACGTCCGGGCACATAATCAACCAAATTCCAAACTTGGTTATCATACATGGATTGGATCTCGCTATCCATTGCCTCTTTCCATTTCGCAGACTCCAGGCCTGCCATGGCTTCCTTATAGCTATTAGGTTCATCAAGATTTATTAGTGTACCATCACTAATATACGTGTCCCGTTCAGTAGTAATATGAAAACCATAAAACTGGGGTAGAACTCTAACTTTATCGGAACGTCTAAGAGGTAAGGATTCGTCAATCGGTTCAACCGGAGTTTCCTCCTCGGGTTGAGTGCCAGCGGTAGAGGTTCCTTCATCTATCGACTCTTGAATCTCTTCAAGCTCGATTTGCCTCCCATTGTCTCCTTGGCCTATGAGTTCTCGCTCTTGGAAAACTCCTCTCCTCGCAACAAAGACAACATTGTCCTTCGGTCTATAGAAGAGATATCCAAAGGATTTCTGCGGGTAGCCGATGAAAATACATCGCTCACTTCGGGGTTCGAGCTTGTCGTGAGTATCTCTTTTTACGAAAGCCTCGCAACCCCAAACCTTGATATGTGCTAACGAGGGAGCTTTCCCTGTCCACATCTCGTGAGGTGTTTTAGCAACCTTCTTAGTAGGGACTCGGTTAAGGATATGGGCGGCGGTCTCTAAGGCATACCCCCAAAAAGAGATTGGTAGTGAAGCACGACTCATCATAGAGCGAACCATATCCAATAAGGTTCGATTACGCCTTTCTGCCACACCATTCAACTGTGGTGTCCTAGGAGGCGTCAATTGCGAAACTATTCCACACTCCTTGAGATAATCGTGGAATTCAAGACTTAGGTACTCTCTTCCTCGATTGGATCGAAGCATCTTGATTTTCCTGCCCAATTGATTCTCCACTTCATTCTTGAACTCTTTGAACCTTTCAAAAGTTTCTGACTTTTGCTTGATTAAATGGATATACCCATATCTACTATAATCATCGGTAAAAGTCACGTAGAAGCGGTTCCCATCCTTCGTGGTTGATCTAAACGGTCCACATACATCGGTATGTATTAAGTCCAATAGACCCTCACCCCTTTCACACGTACTCGTGAAGGGTGATTTAGTCATCTTTCCAAGTAAACAAGACTCGCACGTGTCATCTTCCCTAAGGTCGAATGACTCCAACACTCCATCCTTTTGGAGTTGGGCTATGTGTCTCTTGTTGACATGTCCAAGACGATAATGCCACAAGGATGCTTTATCCATACTAGTGGAAGAATCTATATTCAAAACATCATTTCCTAAGTTATCAACAATCATAACAGTTTCATAAATTCCATTACATGGTATAGCTTCAAAGTAAAAGACACCATTTTGATAAGCCAAAATAGAACCATTCTCATTATTAAAAGAAAATCTAATTAAACCATGAAATGAAATGATGTTTCTAGCCATTTCTGGCGAATAGCAACAATTGTTCAAATAACATAAATTATTCCTAAGCACTAAAGAATACACTCCAATCTTGGTCACAGGCGACGATCTTCTGTTCCCCATGATTAGATTGATTCTTCCTTGCTCCACATCCCTACTTCTTCTTAGTCCCTGCACATTAGAACAAATGTGATAACCACAACCGGTATCAAGAACCCAAGAAATAACATGATTAGAATCGTTAGATTTGATTGTATATATACTTGCGAAAGATGGCTTGATCTTTCCTTCCTTGATGGCTTGCAGGTATTCCAGGCAGCTTCTCTTCCAATGTTCTATCTTGTGGCAGTGGTGGCACTCTGCCTCCTTCGGGTTAGGGCAGGGCTTAGCGGGATCAACTTTGGTCCCACTAGAAGAGGCACCATCTCGGGCTTTAACCTTGCGATAGTTCTTAGACAAAGCCTTCCTCTGCTTTCCCTTTCCTTGACCAATAGCCAAGACAGGAGCAGCGGGTGGATTGGGAGTTGGTGCAACAGACTTGTCTTTGAAGTTGCTCTCAGCGACCCTCAAGAGACCTTGGAGTTTGCTTAGGGTGACCTCCTCTTTGTTCATGTGGTAGGTCATCCTAAATTGATTGTACATCGGAGGCAAAGAGTGAAGCACCATGTCGATCGCCAAGTCTTCCCCAAAGCCAACATTTAACTTGCAAAGGCGGTCGACATACCTTTGCATCTTTTGCAGGTGCACGGTAATAGATTCTCCATGACCCATTTTAGCGGAAATCATGTTAGTGAAAATCTCATAACGCTCTTGTCTCGCGTTTTGGTGGTATCTCTCCAATAAGTCTTGATGCATCTCGTACGGGTACATGTCCTCGTAGGACTTTTGGAATTCGGAGTTCATGGTGGCTATCATGATGCAATGTACCTTCGTTGCATCTCGCTCATGAGTTTCAAAAGCGGTAATTTCAGCCGGAGTAGCGATTTCAGGGTTGATCTTCTCGAGCTTCTCATCGAGGACATACTCCTTATCCTCATAGCGAGCAATGGTGCGAATGTATCTTATCCATTCACTAAAGTTCGTTCCATCGAAGGTGACCTTTTGGCAAGGGCTCATCAACGTGAAAGAACTAGCAGCAGCGTTGTTAGCGTTCGACATCTATAAATAGAAAGGACAAAGATAGATTAGAATAAGAATCCCTAATTATCACCCAATAAGAAAAATTAGGGCTAGGATCCAACAATAACATTTACATACTAGAAAAGGGATGCCGTAATCTAACATGCAAATAAATTGAAGGTAAGTGAATGACGATTCACTAATTCTCCACCACAAAACCTAACTATTAGTCCTAAATGTTTTGAGAATTCCTAGGTTTGGATGAGATTCATTGAAATTATTCAATGGCATGTTTAAATCTCGATATGCCCCTCTAGTTTGTGACTGGGATACCGAGGATCACAAAGCGGGTGTGAATTACCATGCAAATTCACATGGTGCCTTCATTGTAACGATCACCTACTCGATGTGCCGGTAAACCACACACGCTCCATCGAACTATGATAAACAATGAATCACCCTTTGCCACCTTTGCTTAGAACCAATTAGTGTGCCGGTAGACCACACACGCTCCACTAACTTCTTAGCAAGGGTGCAAAGTATAATTTCATGGGATTGCATCAATTCACTTTTCCTAAAGTAACTAAGATTGGGAAATTTTAAAATATGTGTAGTTACTTTGTATTTCCTATTATACTTTTAATGAGAGGATGAGGTTGCCCTATCCTACCCGTTCGGCTAACGACCCTCCACCGATCAAGCAAGCGGTGGGTGTGAGTGTACACCCATTAAGCGCCATTTTATAGGCCGCAACCTTATACCCACCTTATAGATCGCCTTCATGAATGAGGCCTACTAATGGTAAGACTAGCATTTTAGTCATACATATATATATATATATATATATATATATATATATATATATATATATATATATATATATATATATATTATTCTTGTAATATTATATTAGTATAGGGTTGTATTTTAAACATTTTAAAATCTAGGGTTTGAAATTTAAATTGTCTAAATTAAAACTTTTAATTACAAAATATATATTTCAAAACTTGAGGACAAGTTTTAAACATTTAAAACATGGAGGATCAAATAACAAATAATTTCAATTAACAATTAATTTCCTAATTATCTATATTTGATTTATTTAAGATTTCTTGCAAGATAATTACCAAAATAGTCAAAATAATTAATTAGTTATCATATAAGGAAATTAAATATTTTATTAGTTGATAAATATCTTTAATTAGATCAAGATAATAGTCATATATATCAAAAAATCGGATTTGGGTTGATCTAATATGATTAAGGTAAGTTTCCATAAGATAATCATGAAGAAATCCCGAATCTGGCCATTCCTGACGCTTGGACTCGCCGAGTGCACCAAGGGACTCGCCGAGTCAGGCCAACTCGCCGAGTCCATGACTCAGAAACACAAAAAATCGAATTTTGCAGTTTAGTTTCAGACAATTAAGCAACAATTTAATGAAAACCAAGCTAGGCTCTGATACCACTGATGGGTTTTAGCCATAAGAACTTTCCTATGTGCGCATGCAAAACCCTAATGCTTGGATCTAGGATTTCTAATTAAACATGCTTTGAATCCAAGACTTCTAATGACTATTTAGGTGTAATAACAATATTGAAACAGATCTAGAATCATACCTTTTGAATTCCTTGTTGATCTTGTTGTCTTGGAGCTTCTAGAGTCACAATTGTCACTCCGCTAATGGCTTACAAACACCAACTAGCAAGGAGAATGATTTGGGAGAGAGGAGAGGGGAGGAAATCGGTCAGGGTTCTCTTACTTTAGATGAAGTCCCGATTTCCCTTAGCCATAGGGTCTATTTATACTTGTAGACTCCTTAAGGGTTACAACCTAAACCCTAATTGGATAATCTTCTCTTAAGGCTATCCAAATCCATTCCTTAGATAACCCCTTGGACGATTTGAAGCTATCCTTAACTTCTAGAATCCGTCCAATGCATATCAACATGGATTTACAGCCTAAAGTTTAACTATCAAATAATTGACAGTTTATACCCTCTTATTTAATTAATCTCTTTAAGTCACCAAATTAATTCCAATTAATTCTATGACTTATATTAATCAAATAACAATATATTATTCAAATAAAATAATATTTACTCTCTCTTAATAAATCATCCTATCAAGTTGCTATGGTGAAGGCAACCCAAAAGGACCATGCACAACCGGGTCAAATACTTGCCTAATATAGTTGCAGCCTTAGACACTATTTCAACACCTGAAACGTTTATATGCTAGTTCTAATATCGTAGTTAAACGCTTAGAATCCTAAAAACATAAGGTTTCCAGATCTGGTCGGCAATAGACCATAGACCCGAACAAATAACAGCATATCAAGCACAAGCATTTAGCACATAAAAGCATTTTAGGCACAATCCCTAAAATAATCTAGTGCTCACCCCTCACAATCATCGCTTAACTTCTAAGTTTAAGTCTAGAAATAAATCCATATTCCTAGTTCGCTTAAACTAATGCTCTGATACCAACTGTGACATCCCCATTTTCACGGCCAGAAAAGACCGAATTTGTTTATGCTTTATAAAAATCAGAGTATTTCTTAAAATGTTGCGGAATTTGTTCCCAGAAAAACATGATAATCGCGTTATCAAAGCATTTCTAAAGAAATATATTTTTATTCACTTTTAAAATATTTGGGATGTCATTGTCAATACAAAAACATAAGCATAAACAGAACTTACATTCATTTACTCTAGTGATCTACATCTTTTTTAAATCTATCAGTGTAATGTGACCTCATATCAACACCTGTGATATAAATAAACTGAGTGGGTCAGGTTGGGAAACCTGGTGAGTACGTAGGGTTTTCAACCCACAATAATATAATTATTATGTTTAAACAATCAAACAATCAACCCAATTACCCATCCCCATTATCTTCTTTATTCTTAAGGATCTACCCTAAGAATCAGCTATTTCTCATTCATTCATTCCTAAGGATCATCCTAAGGAAACAACATGAATTCCAGTGTTGCCAATGACACATTGGTCAAGCGCAGCTGCTAATCTTGTCACTTAGGCGCAACTGCCAGAATTGGGACATTTTCTACGAGGCGCTTCTGCCGGTATTGACCTTTAAACGCTACTGTCATGGTCATAAGGCTCCCTATTAGGCGCAGCTGCCAATACTGCCCTTAGAGCGCAGCTGCTAGGACGTTTACCGTAGATCTAAAACATCTACGGGTAGTGGCGCAGCTGCCAGTGCTCATCTATAGGGTACTAGGTCCACTGCTGCCAATGTATACCTATAGGGCACTAGGTCCATGCTACTAATGTTCCTCTTTTCAGCTTTTATCCCTCATCATTCATCTACCCATGTTTTACCCAACATATTTTGTAGATATAAAATACTTTATACAATTTACATCATTTAAAACATGTATAAAAATCTTTCACCAGCATAGACAACAAGTATTCAGACAATATGCACACATAGCACGTAATTTATAATAAAATACTTCATATCTATGTGTAAGATGAAAGGGACCATGCACTCACCTGAAAGGTGGTGACTCAGCACTCGGACAGCGCTTCGATACTCTCAAAACAATTTCCTTCGATAAAACTTAGTATCAATACCACTAGGGTTTAGTCTAACGATAACCGCGAAAAACTAATAGTCTGACTATTATTATTATATAAGCGTTAAATAACACTCAATGCAACTCATAATAATAGCCCAAATACTCATTATAAGTTCCTAATAATGTTACTATATTAAAACATAAGCTATACTAAAGATAGGGTAGGCATAGCTCACTTACAGCGGGTTTTTCTCGAAAACCGGGCTTCGCTGGAGCAACGTTCCGAGCCGAAAGACCCTTTTTCTCGGGACTCCGGGAGCCTCGGGGCTTCCTTCGGGTGCTAGGGGGTTTACCTAGACTTTAAGGGGGGTTAGGATAGGCTAGAGAGAGTGTAGAGAGAGAAAGAAGTGGGGAAAGGTGTGAGAAATGAGAGAACCCGGCACTTCTAATTATAGGGTGAAATCCTGACGGACTCGCCGAGTCAGTGCCACGTGTCGTCATCTGATGGCTTTCCTTGAAGAGAAAGCCTTGGCCCATAGTCAGCCATGTCACCCCTTTTGCAGCAGCACAATGCCAACTTCTAAACCCCGTAACTTTCGCATACGAGCTCCATTTTCGACGTTCTTTTTTTCCACGCGTAGGTAAAAACAAGATCTACAACTTTCATTTAGACTACGTCGGCTAATTCTCGACCGATCTCAAATTTAACAGTAGGAGGCGTTTAGACTGTTAAATGACCGCGAAGAATTCGTAACTCCTTCATACGAACTCCGTTTTCGTCCATCTTTTTACCATTGAGTTCCTATTAATGAGATCTTCAACTCTCATTTAGGTCGTGTAATCCAAAAACCGCTCGAACTAAAATTCGAGTTTCGGGCTGTACACTGCTAAGCCGAATCTTAGAAAAAATCATAACTTCTTCATACAAAGTCAGATTTGGGCGTTCTTTTTATGGATTTTCTCGGTTTAACATATTCTACGACTTTCGTTTAGATCGCTAAGGCTAAAAAGTCTTCCATTGTAAATTTACTATTTACGTCTCCCGGTGCCGTGCCAGTTTTGCCGTAAAACATCGGCGGGTCATAACTTCTTCGTTATAACTCAGATTTCGGCGTTCTTTATATGTACGAAAACCTTGTAACATATACTACAACTTGGTTAAGATTATTTATTCTAAGTAATCTTTTATCGAAAAGTCATTTTCGACCCTTATTGCCTCTAAATTGACTAGCCCGGATCTGCGGGCGTTACAACTTACACAAACCCCATCAATATTGTGATAGGTTCTTGAACCTCAAAGTAAACCTTCAAGTGTTCTTGAGTTGAACACTTCTCTTCTTCAACCTTCACCCACTGAAATCACTCAAGGTGAGTTCATACCCCTACATTTTCATGTTTTCTCAAGTTTTTAGGGGGGGGGGGGGGGGAATACAAGTTAAAACACCAAGAATATAACTAAACTTTTCTAACAGCTTTCATCAGAAAAATTAGACTCAATTCAGGGACTGTTTTGGACAACTTAAACATTTTAGTTTTCAAAACTGTAATAGGTGCAAATATTTCAAGTTCTTAAATTTAAAATGACTACTTGCACATCTCCATACGATTTTTCTACAATTTATGATGATTTTTACAAAACTGCCTATCATCTCAAACATCAATCCGGACCAGTCTGTGATTATGGACTTATTCACACAAGTTAGAGGTCATTAAAAATCATGAGAAAAATTATGGAGAAACTAGATTCATTTTCCAAACTCTCAGAATTTTTGCATTCAGATTTGGACCTTTGATGATTTTTCTACAAATTTTCTAAGAACAGGGATAGAAAATGTTATCAACAGAAAAATACTATCAATTTCATTTCACCTTGTAACATGTTGAGCAAGGTGTATATCTGTATGTGATTATATGTTATTGCAATATATGACAATATTGTCTAGGTATGTAGACATACATCAGTTAACAAATGGGTTTTTCTAGACAAAGCATAGAAATAACAAATTGTTATAATCAAAGTACATCTATTACATACAAACATTTGAATAAACTATGTTAAATATAGTTTATGTACATTACCACTTTTACCCTTGTTTTGATAAACTATAATAGGTATAGTTTATGATACATCACGTAACACATTCATACAAAAAGGGTACATTTATACAAAAAGGTTTTACATTCACGCACACCACACATAAACTTGTTAACTTAAATTGTGAGACATTCTCTCCCCGTACGTCCGAGTGCGGGAACTAAATTCCTGGTAGCTATATCCAGAGTCTCTTGTAGGGAGAACGTGATAGTTTTATATAGATCTATATTGGGTTAGACACCCCACACCTGAGCTGCATGCAACAGCTAGACCGGCAGGTCTGTGGTGAGAAATGTCATATCAGTTTCGCGACGCCTGAGAAACGTCGTGGCAGGTTCATTCAGTCATAGTATGGTTATAGCGACTCACTTAGGAAGTTAACAACTCATAAAGTTTACGGGAATTTTTATAATAAAAAAAGGTTTTATGCCGATTTAAAACCACGGTTATATCATTAAGTATGGAAAATACTTGTTTATTCTTGGTTCTGGGATTTAGGACCACATAACCTTGTAAAGGAAAATATTGGATTTTTCTGGAACAAACACTACTTTTACAAGAAAAATCTTTTCATAAACCGTCTACAAATGCTTATGAACTCACCAACCTTTGTGTTGACACTTTTTCAAATAACTTGTATTCTCAGGAAATCACTAACCAGGAAATCACGTGCATTTTGAGGATGGGACGTTAAGGCGTCAACATTTCATATTTTGTCAACATATTGTAATTGATTTTGAAACATGTAATTCATACAATGGTGTAACTCTTTCAATTATATATATGTTGGTTGTGTTTACTTTCATCACTATTGCCATTGTTGTTATGAAACTATACATGAAGTCCTCCACCCCCGGGCATTTCCGCCGTCCTTGGTTTAGGGGTGTGACAGGCTCGAGAACAGAGCCAGGCATCGGTTGCCAACCAATGGCATCGACGGCTCACCCGGAGATACTCTCAACATAAAATTCTCACGTGAAGACCAGCGAGCGCCCGACTGGGACCCCACATACCCAATCATAATCCCCGCCCTCATCCAAAAAAATCAGATCTGGCGAGCCCTGGTCGACGGAGGTAGCAGCACTGAATTCCTCCACGAGCACTATTTCGAACAACTCCTGTTATCCTGGAAGAAGAACCTAAAACCACCAACCCGATCCCCACTCGTAGGCTTCACAAGACACAAGTTATGGCCACTTGGGGCCATAAACCTCCCATTGACACTACTTAGCCATGATGGAAAGGAAAGGGTAACAAAGATAATCGAGTTCTCAGTAGTTAAACACAGGTTAGACGATGATATGATCCTTGGGCGACCGGACCTCTTCCGGCTATAGACTATCCCATCAAGAATACATGGTACAATAAAGTTCAGAACAACCAGCAACTCAACAACAGTAACAGCCCTAAACACACATGCAAAACCACTTCGGACAATCGCTGCTTGGGCTACCGTGCACATCCCAAGAAAGCGACGCACAAAAATAATTACCCCCTATACAGTCAAGCGCAAAAAGACAAATACCCACACCCATGACAAGAGGAAAGGACACTAACCCCAAACAAATATCTTGGGGGAGAAGGGCGCAATAGCAAAAGTATTACCATGCCAGAAACATCGAGGATTGTAAGCATGACACCAAGCGAGGCTGGATTTCACTGAGCATACCCACACACCTTTTCACAGCAAGGGCATAGAGCATGGAAAAGGAGGAAACGATGAAACACAACCAAGGAACCGCCAGTGCTGAAGCAACGAGGGTAGACAACTGCCCCCAAAAAAAGACGTGGACAGAAGACTCACTACAACTCTAAGAGTTCGCAACTGGTAAAGGCTTCCCCCACGACGACATCTAGTCAATAACCTCACAAAAACAAGAGCCAACAACGAAAAAGTAATATAAAAGGAGGTAAAACCACCCAAAGGTGATAACCAGGAGACCAAGGCTGGAGAATGGAGGAAATTGAAAATCGTCTTCCAAAAGACGACCATCCCAGAAACAGCCAATCACGGCTCGCACACGAACAATAACATTGGAGAGCTCATAGGTACGAGCCGTCGAAGGATACAAACTAAGAAATACCAAGAAGAAGAATTTGTCCTGATGACCGGGGAGCCTTGGATCCCAAGCCAGTAGCCTTAGCTTGGGGGAATCAAGGGAAGGGGCCAAGTGATCAAACTCCTAACGGATAATCATGCCCCAACTAGACAGTCCAAGAGTTAGACCTAGAGTATCCAAAACTATCAGACTCACAATACTTATCTAACAATGTAGATGTCTTTGTGACAACCCGAAATTTTCACTTGTACAAACCCTACAGTAAAGCACTTCAAATAAAAGTCAAATACATTTCTGATAATTGGTAGCCAGTTGAAAGTTCGTTTTGGGTGTTTTTAGTATTTATTCTTCAAACGAACGCATGAAAGGAAGTACTTTCTCGGGTCTTGGAATAGCAAACCCACACTTAGCACCCTAATAAGGAGTTCACGGCCAAACTTTTGGAGTTTGGGCCGTAAACTCCCTTGTGGCCATAAACTCATTCTTAAGGCATGAGTTTACTCTTCACTCTTTCACTTTCCAACTTCTAACTCAAGAACTTCCAAGTTTCCTGTTAAGTATCATAACCCATTTCTTCCAAATCTTCCAAAATGTAAGTGATTTCTTTGTTTGATTTTTGTTTATAACCTTTCATCTAGTTGTTATACTCCATTTCATCCATGAATTCTTCATGTTTACTTAGATCTTCAAGTGTTCTTCAAAACACCAAGAACACACACTAGTGTTCTTGGGCCTTAAACACCCAATCAAGCTTCTAGATTGTAAGTACACTTATCCTAGCTTGTTATACACTTGAAATGAACTTGTTTACACCTAGAAAACACAAGGAATCACAAGATCAAAGGTGTTTACGGCCAAGAAATGTTCTTGGGCCGTAAACCCTAATAGTTGGGACAAAATGAGCCCTAGTCCCTTCCTTAGCCTTGGATACTAGTCAATATCACTTCCTTGAAGTGTTTAGGACCTTAAACATCAAAAAGACCATGAACCTATAGAGTTTATGGCTGTAAACCCATGAGGAATGGTCCATGGGCCATAAACTCCATAAAGGGGAGATATTAAACCACTAATGACTTCCTAAGGCTTAGACTTGAAGTAAGGATGCTTCTTTATGACTTAGAGGGCCTCAAAACACAAAATGGTACCAACTACCATGAGTTTACGGTCGTAAACTCATGGGGGAAATGACCATATTCCGTAAACTCCTTAAGGAGTGGTCCTTGGGCCATAAACTCAAATGTAATGCCATACAACCTTTAGATGCAACCCTAATGTACTTCTAGCACTTGAATGAAAGTGTTATCTATGTTTTAGGGTGTCTTTACTTGATTAATTAGTTGTTAAATGACTAATTGGATACATGTAGGTGTTATTATATGTTAATTAGGATCCGTGTGTGTGTTCAAGTCTTCACTTGACACTTAGCATCCTATATCATCCGTTCATCCAAACCACTCACTACAGGTGAGTTCATACCCCTTAATTAACCTTTATTATGTTTTTAAATGCTTTTATGGGGGGGGATACAAGTTGAATTATATTATTTATTACATCAATCACATGTGATTAATAACTAGCATACAAATGGATTTACTATGCTTTAAACTGTCTTGTCAACAAAACTACTTCAAAATGATTTCCAAACACTTTTACATGTTAAACTCGTTATAAAACTTAGTTCTAGTTTCCTAATCTTTACTTTCAAAAATCTTTAAACTTATATAATGTCAAATCATGTCCAATACATATATGGTTATATAAGTAAGGTTTGAAGGACTTAGGACTTATAGTACGCTCTATTTCCTGTTCCTTGTTTGGTTGTGGACTTAGAGTCCCCTATTGTTTGTCCGAGTGTTGTTTGGTCCTTAGTTATATATCATGTGTATATGTATATACATAAAAGCTTTTTGTCTTATTTCAATACACTCAGCTATACAAACGATCTTACTAGTAAACTATAATAGGTATAGTTTGGTGATATACTGCTTACTACTTCTAGTACAATGTAACATACAATGAGTCAGTTCATATATGAGTCAATACATACTGTAAACAATACACTACATTATACAACTGAAAATACTACAATGAGAGTCATAGAGAACATACACTAACGCATACTATTCATACACACTATATATTACACTAAAGAACTCACTATGATGAGGATCAAGAAAGGCATACACTACACTATTACATACACTATATACACACTATGCAATAAATGTGAGGCACTACTTCGGGGCACGACATCTCTGTCATGGCTCGTCTTGTATCCAGAGTCTCCTGAAGGGAGAGAGTGAATTCGTGTATAGATCTATGTTGGACTGACCGTCCTACACCTTGTTGCTAACTACAGTGGGACCTGCAGGTCTTCGGGTGATGAATGTCATAACATCTCGACGTCTTCGAGCGTCGTGTTTTACTAGGTCGATCAAGTATGGTTACAATTACGTCACATTATACCATAATTAACAATTGGATTAAGGTAGTTAGTACAATAATAATTATAATATTATTACACTACAGTGCTTCATTATTTTCTCATTACATCTACCTTGTGATCTCTTCACGTGAAAGGTAATGTAAAACTATATTTTACTAATGATAGTCACGTTTGGAAAAAATACTCACTTTTACAATGAACATACATACAATACACTTGATGCCTTAGTAGAAGGCTGCTTTTACACTAATAGGAAATATAGGATTTTCTAAGTGATACAAACATTATACGAACTTTTACACTCAAACTCTTACAAACATTTTTTATATAAAGCATGACACTAAATTACTTATGGACTCACCAGCTTTAATGCTGATAAACTCTTTCAAAATAACTTGTATTCTCAAGTCATCAGTAGACAGGTACCGATGTCGGCTTTTGAGAAGATGGAGCATTTACAAGACTCATCTTTTATTTTGATTCATATTTTTGGTGTCTATAACTATATAGAACACACTTGTATTAAAATACATTATTAATGCAATGGATGATGTTGTTTGCTTGTTTACTATATTTTTGTGTTGTGATACTACACATGACGTCCTCCGCCCCAGAACGATTCCACCGTTCTTGGTTTTGGGGTGTGACAGTCTTCAAGACACCAAAACATATGCAATGAAAAGACAATTTGAAACGAACGAGTATTGACATACTTTCGTACAAATGGAAAATAAAGACAGACTAATCATCTATGCCACCCAATAAAACCATTGAGAAAAACATAATCATAGGCCTCAAGGGATCATCACTTCTCCCTAGTAAACAAGTTGACGAGGTCAAGAGAGCCGCAGCTCCTGATCACGACAAGTAAGTGTTGGGTTTTGAGCATTCTAACACTCCTATGGTGTACATCCAACCCTAGAAACCTTGGATCTATGTTTCCTCTAAAATAAATGAAAATTTGATTTCCAAGGTTTACAACCTAACTAGCTGATGGGTTTATGCATAAGAACAATCCTATGTGCTCATACAAACCCTAATGCTTGGATCTAGGTTTCTCTATTGTACATGCAATGAATCCAAGACTTGCAAACCCTAATCTAGCATACATAATTTCGAAATTAGCTAATTACATCAGATCTAGATGTTTACCTCTTCAAATAGTAGCTTGAATCTTCTTCTCTTGAGCCTAGAGTCACAATCGTAACTCCTCTGATGAGTCACAAACACCACAAGCAAGAAGGCAACTTTTGGAGAGGAGGGAGGATGCTAATTTTCGGCCCTAGGGTTTCTCTTGGAAGCAAGTGGCCAAAAATTGGAGCCTTGGGGTCTAATTTATAGTGCAGGCTGTTAGGGTTTCAGTCTAAACCCTAATGGACAACTTAGCCACCAAGCAGCCCAAGGAACCTTCTGGAATAAGGCCCTTGGACGAAAATATGATGATCCCTCATCATAATTTCGTCCCCCCTTAGTCCATTAGGTTTCCTAGCCCAAAACTTAACTATCACACATTTGACAGTTTATGCCCCTTTATTTAATTAATCTCTTTTAGTCACCAAAGTAATTCCTAATTAATTTATGACCAATACTAATTAAATAAATATGATTTCTCCTTTAATATATTATTCTTATAATATATTAATAAACCATAATATCCTCTCTCTCCTCAAATTACCTTGTCAAGTTGCTTTGGTGAAGGCAAGCCAAAATGACCATGGACAACCGGGTCAAGTACATACCAAATATAGTTACGGACTTAGACACTAATCCAACACTAGCATGTTATGGGGTACTTTTAATATAAAACTTTAAGTAGAATAACATACCTTTCTTTTGTGGTTGATTGCTTGGAGTTTTAGAGCCTAGCACCAATAGTGTGGATGCCTCAAGTGGTGTCACAAATCACCCAAAACAACTTGGAAATACTTGAGAGAATATGATGCTTGCTCAAATTGGCCCACCCTTGTTTCTCACACACACTAGTGCTAATTCTAGAGCCAAGGACCTCTTTATATACTATGGAGGATTAGGGTTACACCCTAATACCCATGCCTCTTCATTTACCTAGGATCCATGGGTTAAAAGCTCCATGGACTATCCATGGACTTCCATATACTCTTAGCCCATTCCATATATATGCAAGAGTCCATATTTAGTTAGCTTCTTTTGATCATTAAATTAATTCCAAAAATTAATTCTTGATCAACATTAATTAAATACTATGATTTCATATTAATATATTATAACTTATAATATATTAATATATCATAAACATCTTATTCTCAAAAATATATCCATACAAATTGTTAGGTAAAGTGCAACCCAAATGGACCATGCCGGGTCGGGTCAAGTTCATACCAAATATAGTTACGGACTTAGACACCTTATCCAACAGTAAGAAGCCTTAAAGGATCATAACATTTCCCTAAAAATGCATAGTACCTTAGCTCTTATACCCCAAGGTCATGATCTCGGTCTTGATTAGATGACTAGGGCCGAAGTACAAACCTCATTGGCCCAGGGATTAGAGCAAAGCCCCAAAGTGAAGGCTTTTAGCTAGAAAGGACACCTTAAAGAAACGAACCAGCTAGAGTTCACACCTAATGACTAGTTAAAGCCTCGACTCACAAAGATTGACCTGAGGGCGAGCGTCAAGCTCATTAAAACATATGCTCTGGGCCCCCAAAGCTTGTCAAGCAAATGATAACCATAACTGAGATCCCCAAAGGCCAACATTAACCTCCGGGGAGAATCCAAGATAAGGAAGGCCAACACAAACCATCCAAGACAAAAAAAAAACGCGATAAACTAAAAAAGTAAACTTAGTACAAAAAAAACAAAGAGAACAAATTGTCTAAACCCAGACACTCCCCCGGGATTTGGAAAAGACCACACAGGGCCAAGGAAGAAAATCAGACATTGTTTCAAACATTGTTCAACAAACACCATGAGAATAAAAATGCCATCTTAAACATCGAACAAAAAAAAGAAGAAAAGACATCACTTACTAAGGGGTGGAGAAAGTTCCAGCGTGAGAAGAGCCACCTTCAGGCCGACCCTATTCGGTGTCAGGGTCGTCACATAATTGGCGAAGGCCTCCCATGTCTAGCTCACCTAGGAGAAGGTAGGAGGCAAAGTCTATCTCCATAAAAGACTTTACAGCAGCATGTGTCACCTGAGCATGCTCCACAGTAACGTTTGGTTCCCCGGAGACAAAATTTTCAGCGGCAACCAGCTCCTAAATTGCCTATTTTCCATTCTCCACACCGGCAGCACACCCGCCATTTTCATCCATTTAACCCCCAACGAAAACTCAACGCTCTCGACAGGGGCGGAACACAACCCTTGTAACTAGGGGGGCCAAAAAAGATTATATTAACAAAATTGTAGACTATGTTGTCTTTTGTAAAATGATTTTCAAATTAGGTTGATATTTAAAAGAAGATTGCTTTACATAATATTATTATGAATGAATTTAAATTTTCCAACTAAATTATAATTTGAAAAAGGACTAAAGGTGCAGCTTGTTGCCCGGTTCTGACGATATGTATTTACCTCTATTATGTAATATATTAACAGAAAATTTAAAGAATTCAAATATATTATACCTTTGATTTACAGAACATGACATAAAATATTGTTTATATGTCAATGGATTTAAAATATTAAAATGACAGATTGCGAAATTATCCTGTACTTTTTATGTGAATTATAATAAAAAACGTGTTATTAAAATATTTAAACAAATCCATTAATCTACGTATACTATTATCGAGAATAGTATCTTTAATTTATATATAAACATAAGTTATTAGGATATGGAACTATAATTTAACAATAAATTTATAAAAATAAAAATAAATAAATAAGCAGGAAAAACACAAGTACCCATGTATTGGGCAGAGTGTTTTCTTTTTTCTTTTAAAACCCTAGGATAATACTAGAAAAGATGCATTATCTCCATTTTTTGGAGTGTTTTCCTTCCGTTGACCAACAATGAGACAAGAAAGATGGAAAGAGGTGAAGCCAGAGAAGCAAAGCAACATCAGAGAGGCAAGGTAACATCGGAGATATAAAGCATCACCGCCGCCAAGGCATGAAGGTTTAGCCACGATGGAGAGTTGAAGCAACAATGGTGCAACAGTGACAATTTAGTGTTTTCTTTTTAAACTTTACCTTATTGTTTTTCAGTTCTTCACAGAGTTGTCAACTTTCTTCTTCATTTTCTTGTAATTTTATATGTTTAGAATCAGATTTGCTTCATACGTCGCTAATTAGTATGCCAAAAAACAGGGGGGCCATGGCCTCCCCTGGCCCCTTAAAGGATCCGCCACTGGCTCTCGACAACCTTATCCACCACCCGGGCAATGCCCTTCTGAAGCAACCACCCCAAATCTTCCTCTTTCGCTTTTCTCCTCACGTTCTCCTCCTCCAACCGCTTATTAACACAATCCTCCTGGCTCTCCAACACCCTCTTCTCCTCCATTAAAACCTCAATCCATTGAGAAAAGCGTTCCACCGACCCATTCAAAGCAGCCACATTGTCCTCCAAAGACGCTTTCTCTCATTCTAAAAGATCATAGTGATCCTCGAACGACCTTTTCTCTCCTTCTAACTCCAGCAACCTCACTTTCAGTTCGTCCCGCTCAGCTTTAATCAAAGCAAGCTCAACAGAACTAGAACTTCTCTGACGAAGGCGAGAAGCAGTCGCCACCATGTATGAACCAACCTGTGCAGCTGCATATAAAAGGTTGTTTGAAAGATGTGAGTGAGAGAGAAGCTCCAAAGCCTCGATGGTAGTAGGGGGAAAAGCATGGTAACCCCAATCATATCCCGCCGCATGTTGGGAAAGGTGAGATTCTTTGGTTATCCCCCATCCTGGCACATATATGGCCGACGCTACCTGAGGAGCAGAAGCAGAACCCTCGGCAGCACCCTCCCCAGTCAGAAGCAGGGCTGGTGAGCTTGGAACACCTTCGTGAACAACGTCTGACTCAACACCAAAAACACTCCCTCCAAAGCCAGTATTTTCCACTGGCTCCTCTTTAGGTTCACGGGGCAGTTCAGTTGCCCCTTCTCTCATCCCCTCCGACTGTTTCGAAGCGTCATCATTGGGGATGTTAACCACCACAGTGGCTTACCCTAAAAGGAAGTCCATATCCCACCTCTTGAGAAGGTGTCGACCCAAGGAGCAGGCCTTAGTGGACTCTGCAAGCAGAAAATCCAGCCAGGAAAAGCCGTCGTTTGGAGGCCGTACGAGTGCTACGCCGAGTGAGTGTGGTCGACGCCTCCTCCCTTTTTGTATCTGAAGGCAAAGGGTCCTCATGGGAAACATCACCGACATGCACGTCAATCAACACCTGACCAACGGGAGAATCAGACTTGGGTGGAGAAGCAACAGGAGGGTCGGCAAGAGCCAAGGCACAGTCGGGACGGACTGGTGGAGGGAGCGTCTCAACAAAGGGCACTTCCCGGTATCGACAGGTACACTGTAAGCGGCCCCTCGGTACCATCTCAAAGGGAAGGATCCTCTCGTGACCTGCAAATGAGAAACAAGCCAACATAGTTCGCAAAAAACATAAGCAAACACAAGAGGAGGGGTACTTACCATCCTTCTCAATATAGAACTGAGGCATCATCCCACGAGCCCTCCAAGCAGCGCTCATCCTGACTTCAGCCAACATATGATCCTCCCAATCCTCGCCATTGATGAAAATGGTCTTCAATGCTTGCGCCACAGTGGCACTGCCACCCCCACAGTTCTGGTGCTCGATCAGAAAAAGTAGTCAAACGAGGATAGCCAAAACTGACAAGGTCGCGATTTACCCAGAGCCACTGATCTTGCCAAATCTTCTTCAGAGATTTTTGGTTAATGATGTAGGCATGAACCCCGCCTTTGGGAAAAAGTCCAAGCACCAGACTGAATAGAAGAATTGAAGAAAGCTTTGAATGCCCAAAATTGTGGCATAACTCCAAGGGTCAGACAGACGAGTTTAAAACCAACAATCTTGTTGACAATGTTTGGAGTCAAGTCATCCATGTGGAAGTTACCGCATTACCTCATCGAAAAAGTCCGTCGTTGGAAGCCTCAGACCAGCCTCGAAGATCAGAATGGGGAATCCAACTTTCTCCTCTGACGGACGAGAAATTATAGCCCCCTTTCAAGGGTATTCCACACCATGTTCCAGAAGGAAACCAAACTGCTCTTGGAGATCGGCGAACTCACTCGGAGAAGGAACGATTTCGGTATTTGGACTAGCCATTGTTCGTCGAAAAAAAGAAGCAGAAACAGAAAGAAAGAGTAAAAGAAGTAGCAGAAGTGATAAGAAGAAAAAAATAAAAGGGGAACCGATACAAATAGGGGAAGTTTTAAATGCAGGCGGGAAGTTCAAGCGGTTATGATGATGAAAACTACCTGTGCAGACGCCTCCGTCACCGTAGTAGTTGTCAAAGAGCCATCTCCACCGAATGTGTGTCTAGATCTAAGCTAGAATAACTCAGATACCCTAAGAAAACACTGACGTCTACTAGCCTAGGGGAGTTGTTAACATATCCCACCATGAATACGTCAAACATAACGGAATCGTCAGTCTGATAGACAGTTTGGGCAAAGAACGACATATGCCTAACGTTGCATCCTCGCCCCCGCCCTCGTGATCCCGTATTTTTTCCTTGGTTCCTGATGTGACCTGGTTCCACTTTAGCTATACTCTTCGTTCTTGGTGATTCCGACAAACATGCAAAGTCACAACAAGAAAGGGTCGTCAGCTGTTCTTCGGGAGGGGGCTCCCGGGAAAACGATCTGATGGTCAAGTCAGTGGATAGACTTGGGTTTGTATTGTAGGTAAACTGAGAGAGGATCACTTACTTCCCAAGGCACGGAGTAGCCTTTTATACTAGACCCTTCTGCTAGTCCGTACGGGACAAGGGCGTCGTACCCGACAAGATTGGGGACACTGATTGGTGGATCGTGCTCCTAATTTTATCAGAGCCGACGATTGGTTCAGATGGTAATGCTTTGAACATCTGCCTTGTCGTCTGAGACCATTATATTTGTCCCGGAGTGGAAGGCGCCCCTAGCGGGGCTGAGCCTTTCTCCGCGAGTGCCTTGTTCTTAGTAGCGCTGACGGGCGTTAGGTTCCGTCAGGCTTAGCCGGTTGGGCGCGACATGCCTTGGGGCATTCTCTAGCGCGCCTTCTTTGTGCGCGCTAGGGAACGCCATCAGCGCCCAAGATCCGAGGCCAGCATCAAGACTAAATAGTACCCATCACCTCCCAGAGCGACAGGTGTAGCGCTCAGGATGTCGCTCCTGGCAAGCCTGCACCAATAGCAAACAACCACTCGTGGAGCACGATCTACCAATCGAAGGCCATCTATCCCTACCAAAGCTGAAAAAGTAGAAGGTATTGTCGGGGATTTGTCCCCATGACCACAGGTATAAAAAGGTCCTTTCTCCTCAGAGAGAAGGGATCGAGAGAAAAAACCCTTAAACACTCACCTAACACTTTTCCACCTTCTTTTTAAGAATCGAACTGACTTGATCGTCGGAGCTTCGTTCCGAGATCGACTCCCCCTTGACAACTGACGATCTTGTTTTCTTTGTTGTGATTCTCAGGCCCTTCACTTCCATCCCTCAAAGAGACGGAGTTAAGCTAGAGACATATCACAAGAAAACCTAACCTTCTAAAATAGCTCTCATAATATGTAACTTCGCATATGCGCGTACTCGTTAGCTAAAGCTAGTTAGAATTCCTATAAATCACAAAGCAACCAACATTCATGCATCAAGTAACCAGAATCAAGAATCACCTAATCATGCCACCCTATCATTGAATGAACAGTACTAGCATGCAAGTCTACAAGCTCATACAATAGGCATACAAAGGCATCTCTCCTAGCATTCTATCATGCAAAACTGAGCAGACCCTTAGCCCTAACTAGCATGTGAGTCACAAATTCATAGATCAAATCATATAAGATAACATGTATGGGTATTTTGGGAAAACTTACTTGAGTTTGACTGATTGCATGCACACTCTTTCTTATTTTAGAAAAACTCTTTTCTTAAAACGGTATTTTCTTTTAGAAAAACTTTACCAAATCCTCAGTTTGAGTTCATACACACCTGAGAGTATGTCTGAATCCCTTAAACTAAGGCTCTGATACCAACTTGAAACATCCCAAAAATAAGACCCGAAAATTTCATTTTTAATTTAGTAAAACCAGTATTTCCAAAACATCATCGATATAAGCCAAACAAAATAATGTGTCAAACATCATAACAATCAAAGTAAAACACAGAAAGCGGAACGAGGTGGTGTGTGCTCTGCAATCATCCCAAGCCCTTCCCCTTGGAATTGGAAGTACCTAAAACATAAACTGAAAACAAAAAGCACAAAGCTTAGTGAGTTCCCCAAGATACCGCATACCAAACATATAACACATAACTGGCCCCGCCCAAAGAGTATAACGGGCCCCGCCCAATGAGTATAATGGTCCCCGCCCTAACTCGTATAACGTGACCGCCCAACATACAATTCATACCACATAACAAGTAATAGCATATAGAATAATCATCGATAGTAAGCATACAAGCACATACACATACTAGTGTCACATAGACAATGAGTATTCTAGCATAACAAATCATGGGTCGACATTGGTGCCTTAGACTCGCTAAACATGGTGAGGAAAATCACATCGAACTTCAGAATCACACTGATAATCCCTAGCTGCTGGTCCAACAAATCCCTAAGCTATCGATATCAAGTAAAACCTTGTGGCATCCCGGAATTTAGGTGAAAGACTATGAACGGTCAAGTTCATAGTAAGCCTCTTGGTAATTTGACTCATTGATTTTTAGTGCATCTTATGTGAGATAAATGAGTTTATTTCAACAATTATAAGATACCAGATGGTATCATACTTCCTAATATGTAATATGACAAACAAACCAAACAGCTCAAACTGCAACCTTAGTTAACACATCTGAAAAACTGAAATTTTGTATTAAGCAGTTGTGAACAATCCAAACACTCTAGTCTGGTAGTAGGTGTTTCCCTGATTTCGAAAATATAAAGAACGTCCAAAACGGAGTTCGTATACAAAAAGTACGACCGTTTTAAGAATAAAAAACAAGTATAATACTGTTTTTCTCAAAATCGCTAAAACCATTTCTATCCGTGGAGGAACTTGCACACCTCAAATGAAAATTTTGAAAGCATTTTTGGACTCGGGTCATAGCCTAATATTTAATTTCATAATTGAAATTTTTTGGTAAAAATATTTATAAAAGTTGAAAAATTAAATGTTTTTGCAGATTTATTAATCGTGAAACCATAAACTATTGATTTCGACATAATTGTCTACTATTGATAAGGGTTAATGTCATAAAAACCCTCAAGTTTTCAGGGTTTTGTCAGTTTTTCCCAAAGTTGAAATTTATGTCCGTTTTTAACTAAATATTTTCGAAAAAAATGTTCGGTTTTACCCTTTTACCGGGGATAACAGGTTTTCCCGGTTACCATTATATTAAATTCGCAAAAAAAACCCTTAAGTTTACCATTTTTTTTGCATTTTTACCCTTAAGTTTATAATTACCCTAAGTATATTTTTTTTTTCATAATATACATATTCATGTAGAAAAATCGTATTTATATACGAAAAAATATTTAAATAAATATTGTATATATATATATATATATATATATATATATATATATATATATATATATATATATATATATATATATA